>NC_022028.1:2345518-2348213 GCF_000317375.1 Microtus ochrogaster | reverse complement strand
CTCACAGGTGTACATACCTCTGCCTTCTGGATGCACATAATAAAAATAAAATAAGTTTATAAAAGAAAACAAAGGCTGGGGTGCCCCTCAGAGGTAGACCATTCTTCCATCACACAACACCTGAGCTGCTTTGACACCCTGCAACATGAGGGAAAAAAGAAATCATTTTGCAGCTTGGAGAGTTGGCTCAGTGGTTGGTTAAGAGCACTGTTGCTCTTGCAGAGGACCTGATTTTGGTTCTCGGCATCCACACAGTAGCTTTCAGCTCTCTGCAACTCTAGCTCCAGGGATCTGGAGGCTCTCTCTTGTAATGAGCCTTTTCCTGTCCCACCAGCCAGCTCCCAAATAATGGCACAGAGACTTCTTATTAATTATGGAAGCTTGGCCTTTAGCTTGGGCTTGTCTCAAATAGCTCTTTTAACTTAAATTAACCCATTTATATTAATGTGTGTTCTATCGTGTGTCGCTACCTCTCTAACATTCTTCACCTCCTGTTTCCTCTGTGTCTCCTGGCATCTCCTACATGCCTAAGTCCCTCCTCCATTTTTTTCTTTCTCCGCCAGAGTCCTGTTTATATCTCCTGCCTAGTTATTGGTCATTCATCTTGTTATACCGATCACAGCAATACACCTTCACATTGTGTACAAATATATCACAACACTCTCTGGTACCATCCTTGAAGACACCAGGCATGCACATAGCATGTGCGTGCTCACATGCACACACACGCACACACACACTTTTACTCATAATAAAGCAAATAAATCTACAGAAAATTTTAAGGAGAGGAGATGAAAGCACAGAAGTCAAAAAGCTATTACATTTTCTTGATCCCCATGCTGGTGGCTTTTGTTAACATGACACAAACCTAGACATATATGGGAGTAGGGAATCTCAACTGAGGAGTTCTTCCTACTGGACTGGCCTGTGGGCAAGTCTGTGGTACATTTATTGATGTGGGGTGGCCCATTGTGGGTGGTGTCAGTCCTGGACAGGAGGCCAAGCTGGTGGTCTTCTAGATAGCTATAACCCTAGCTCTAAAACTTTCTAATTATTGGGGCCAACAGCCATACAGGTATAAATAATAGCTCACAGTGTGCATAGACAAAAAGCTGGACATTATAAACATATAATGCATACATTTTAAAAGTATCACAATTATGATTAAAGGTTTCTTCCTTATTTGGAAGATTAAGGTTATTAGACTTCATGTAAAAACAAGTCTTTTAAGCAATACAACAAAAAAGAACATTTCAGTAGAAAGAGGAGTTATGGTTAGGAGAAGGCAATTACCCCAGAAGAAATACATCTTAGCAATGTTAATAAGATTTATCAAGATGGAAATTATTAATATAAATGCAAAATTAGTATTCTCAACGTGATGAAAACAGAATAATGATAATGGAGGCAGGGAAGGTTTTAGGTAAAGATAATTGCATGTGCTGCTGGGTAAACATTGATTCCATCCTTCTAGGATAGTGTGGGGAGATGAGTCAGAGTCCCTGAGGAGGTAGGGAAGGTGGCTGCAGAACATACTTTAACTATGTAGCGGTGTGCTGCATTTGTTATCCTGTGTTTTTGAATGATGTAAAGATGTGTTACATTTGTTTCGCCTTGCCTGCCTAAGGTACCTGATCATCTATTAAAAAGCTGAACAGCCAATAGCTAGGCAGTAGAGGGATAGGACGGGCTAGTAGGCAGAGAGAATAAGTAGGAGGAGGAATCTAGGCTGTGGGGAGAGAGAAGAGAGGAGAGAAGGATGGAGAAAAAGAGGGAGATGCCCAGGACCAGTCAAGCAGACATAAAGCAGAACATACAGAATGAAAGGAAGGTAAAAAGTCCTGAGGCAAACAGGTTAAATTAAGATATAAAAGTTAGCAAGAAGCAAGCATAAGATAAGGTCAAGCATTCATAACTAATAATAAGATTCCATGTCATGATTTGGGAGCTGGTCGGTGGACCAAAAGAAAGCCTGCTATGGAGGTGGCCCATCTACCATACATACAAAGTCCTTAGTTTGACCCACTGCACTCTTTGATCCACCCTCATGATTCTAGCACTCAGGAGGTGGAATCAGGAGATTAGAAGTTCATGTTGGGCTAGCAAGGTGGATCAGCAGGTAAAGGTACTTGCCAAGAGGGCTGATGACCTTCAACCCCCAAGACCCACCTGGGAACCGAATCTTGAAAGTTGTCCTATTAGGAATTTTTCTTAACGTGAGCTCTCTGATGACGCAAATTCCCAATCAAGCCCAATCAAAACAAGCCTAATTAAGTAATATCCAGGTTTAAGGGGAGTCCTGTGCTCCCCGAGGGGGAACTGGGAGCCGTGAACGTGACCACCAGGAGGAAGGAAAAGCAACCACGTGATCCTCTTTTGGGAGTTCACTTAAATACCCTGTGAGAGTGGTCCTGATCCCCCCAAGGAGGGGTCAGGACCTGGCATGCTGGGATTTGGAGTCCAGACCAATACAACTCTCACGCCTGGGGGCTGGGATAGATGGGAGGGGCTGGGGTCTATGCTCCCAACTTAACATTCTGGACTCCATGGATATAGGAATGACAGGAAATTGAAATGATAATTGTGACCAACAATTGGGCTCTCTAGGAAAAAGGGGCATTGACTCAAGTCTGGATACTTCCTGCAGGCATAGGGCGATGTGGGGAAGGGGAGAGCTAGGTGTTGGTGGGTCCAC
>NC_022028.1:2343096-2344363 GCF_000317375.1 Microtus ochrogaster | reverse complement strand
TCCTGTTCTGTTTTCTCCGCCTACCTAAGGGTTGGCCTATGAAATGGGCCTAGGCAGTTTCTTTATTAATAAGAAATCATTCCCACATCATCTCAATCCAGTAAAGGTGCTGGGCAAGCAGGTGTCACTAAGAAAGAATGAGAGAAAAATTGTTCTGCAAGAATGCAGGGCCATGGCAAAGTTTTAAGTGGGGAGGAATGGTTCCCGTCTACTCCCATAACTGAAATTGGTGAGGGGAACATAAGGCCTGAGTTTGGGACAGATTGATTTAGGACAGGCCCAATTTTAAAAGGTTTTGTATGAGACATCCCAGGGGAGACAGAGGATCTGGTTTTGAACAGCAAGTGCCCATTTTAAGGTCTATGCCCAACCAAGTGGCCTAAGTCTATTAAAGTGAGTCCGCTAAAAGAGCTCTTCTGCCTAACAGGGGCTGTGGAAATTGAATGCTTGGCGTCCCAAAGCAAACCAATTCCCACCTCAGCAAGGCCGGGTCTTGCTGGTCTGGCTGCTGCTGAGATCAGACTCTTGGCACGAACTCGTGACTTCAACAAGAGTCTGATAAATGAAAAAAATAAGACCAATGGGTTCCCCCAAAATCCTATAGCATAGACAAGAAAAAGGGACTCACTAAAACGCAGCCACTGTAGCACAGGAGCCGGTTTAAGCATGGCATGGAGAACTCAGATGGTAGACTAGGGGGCTTTCGACATGTGGCCTAGGCCCACACAGAAAGGCTGCCCTATCTCTGTTGGACCTTCAAGATGTTAGGAATTTTTACTAACGTGAGCTCTCTGCTGATGCCAATTTCCAATCAAGCCAAATCAAAACAAGCCAAATTAAGAAATGTCCAGGTTTAATGGGATTCCTGCGCTCTTGGGTGGTCCCAAGGGGAAACTGGGAGGCTGCAAACATGACCACCAGTGATGTGGGACCTAAGTTGGAAAGATTGGATGGGGAGGAGTTTCCCAGACTCAGGAGTGTGGGTGGTCATTGATCAACCTTCAATCTCCTCTTTCCACAGGGTCTCCATATCCAGCATCATGATTCCCTTCTGTCCTTCTGGCAGCTTTCCTTCAGCCTGTGGGAAAGTTTACATGCAGTTTACATGATCTTTTCCTAAAATAACCAATTAGAATGTGTTTGCAGGAGAGTCTAGGGTTCAGGTCCAGGAGACGCATAAGGAGGAGTTCACCCGGGCATCTTGACCTTCAGTGTGGAATGATGTCAGGTCCTTATCTAGGGAACCTGCTCCCTGTTGTCCCCATTC
>NC_022028.1:2332024-2341803 GCF_000317375.1 Microtus ochrogaster | reverse complement strand
CTAGGCCCATTTCATAGGCCAACCCTTAGGTAGGCGGAGAAAACAGAACAGGATGCTGGGAGAAAGAAGCTGAGTCAGAGAGTCGCCATGGTTCCCCCATTCCAGGCAGATGCAGGTTAAGATCATTCCTGGTAAGCTGGTTCGTGGGTTACATAGAATAATAGAAATGGGTTAGATCAATATGTAAGAGCTAGTGGGTCAGGCAGTGATTAAAAGAATACAGTTTCCGTGTAATTATTTCGGGTATAAAGCTAGCCGTGCAGGCGGCTGGGTGCCGGGGACGCAGCCCCACCGCTCGTAATTCAACAGAGTGGCGATTTAGGGGCATAAGCTAAGCTAGCCGTGCGGGCGGCAGGGTGCCGGGGACACAGCCCCCGACGCTCCTATTTCAATACACCAGGAGGAAGGAAAAGGGACCATGTGATCCTCTTTCAGAAGTTCACTTAACTATTCTGTGGGAGTGGTCCTGATTCCCCCAGGGAGGGGTCAGGACCTGGCATGCTGGGATTTGGAGTCCAGACCAATACAATTCTCAGGCCTGGAGGATAGATATGAGGGGCTAGGATCTATGCTCCCAACATAACAGTCGTCTGACCTCCACACGCATGCTATAGCATGCTCAAGTCATTCACATGTGTACACACTAAAGAGATAAATAAACATAAAAAGTTCAAGGCCACCAACAGCTATACAGGAAGTTTGAGGCCAGGCCTAGATACAGAAGATTTTGTCTAAAAACCAAAACAGGTCCATTGAGATGGCTCAGTGGGTAAAGGCCCCTCTTACCAAGCACGATTATGCAGGTTCAATCCCAGCGATTCCCTTATTGTAAGAAGAGAAGTGGTTCCTGTCCACACTAGAACGCTGACCAGCGTGATCCCATTCAGGTTTTGTGCAGGCAACCACAGCTGCTGAGTTCACAAATGCAAAAGTCACACCCTACCCAGAAGACGCTGCTCTGCTTCTGATCCTATAATCTCTTCTCTTTCTTTCATGATGCTTCCTGAGCCTTGGGGAAGGGAGTGGGATATAGATAGATATATGTCGTTTATGCTTGAGGGCTCCACAGACATTTACTTATCTCTGCAAAGGTTCTCTGGTGAACCCTGGCCTCAGGGGACAGGATGCATATTCAAAGGCAGTTTGGTAAGATGTCCACTAAACAAAAACAGCAGTAGATCCATTCCTAGAGCTTATGAGACCTCAGCTGTGGGTTTTTGGCCAGATTTACAGAAGCAGGCATGAATTTCCCTAGGAGGAGTGGGCCTGAAATCCAGTAAGAAAGTGGTTGTTACCTCCATAACATTCATGCCATCACTGCACCAATGGGCCTGTCTTACCAGGGTGGTTGTTATTGTGGTTTGCAGGGTTCAGAGATGAGCGATACTGTTGATGAAGGTGCCTTACCCTTCCCCAGCACCTGATAGCACTTTCCAGCACTATGGCAGCTGGCCAGCAGGGAGGACGCTTCCAGGCAAGTACTAGCTTGATTTCTCCAAGTCCTGTGACCAAACTACGTGAAACCTTCAGCAGCAGAGTCTTACCACCAAGCTCTGGTGAGCACTCAGGGCAATGACCTTAGCTTGCGTTAGTTCTGAAGTCCTCTCATTGTTCTGGGACCCTGATAAACTTACAACCTAAGGGTGTAATTCTACACTTGGCACTGAAATTTTTATTTTGCATCCTAGGAGGAGCAATACCTCTCATGTAGGCTAACTCCATTTAAACTCTTGTGTGTGTGTGTATGTGTGTTTGTGCATATTTTATAAAATAGTAGGTTTCAATATGGCTTTTTCAAATATCCATAATGTTAGTTATATTTGCCCCACTTCCATTCCCTTCCTTACCTAACCCCCCGTTACTTCCTCTCTCCCTCTGTAGCCTGTGTTCTACTGTCCCCTCTCCCACAGCCTCCCCCTCAGGCTGCTAACTTCCTGGCTTCTACAGATATTTTAAGTTAAACATATAATTCAAAAGAATTGACAGTGGACTCCACCTATGAGAGAACATGCAGTGTTTGTCTCTCTGGGCCTGGGTTACCTCACCTGGCATTAGTTTTTCCAGTTGCACCAATCTACCTGAAAATTTAATACTTTAATTTTTCTTTGTATGTAGGCACCACTGTTCACTACTGCCCATCAGGTGATGGGTTTCCAGGCTGTGTCTGTGTCCTAGTACTGCAAACGGAGCAGTGATGAAGATGAGCCGAGTCTCTGTAGTTTAGCAGCATGGTGTGGGTCTGTGCCCAGAAATGGCATAGCTGGTTCACATGGCACATGCATTTCTAGCCTTTTGAGACACTGCACTAATTCCTACAGTAACCACAACAGTTGACACTCCCCGTAGCCAATGAAAGTTCCTCTTTCCCCACACCTTTACCTACATTTACTTTCTTAATCTTCGCTCTTGTGATTGAGCCCAGAAGAAATTCGTTTGCATTTTCCTGGTAGCTACTGATTTTGAACACTGTAAAAATGTGTTGCAGTGGGCTGAAGAGGTGGCTCAGTGGTTAAGAACACTTACTGCTCTTACAGAGAACTGAGTTCAGTTTCTAGCATACACATTGGGTGGCTCACAACTGTTTGTAACTCTAGCTCCAGAGGATGCCATGCCCTCTTGTGGTCTCCATGGACACTGCACTCAGTGCACATACTGACACACAGATTACACATATGCATAGTTGAAAATAAAAATAAAATCTTGGGGCCTCTTGCTTACCAGCACATATCATGGGTGGACATGAGACACTGGAGAGGAACCTGCCTGTTGCCACGTGGCAGCAGATTGATGAGCAAGAATGTGGTGGAGAGCTGGGCGAGGAAGAGAAGGGGAAGTGTTTGTGCACCAAAGGCAGGCAGAACTGGAGACACAAGGGTGCTGAGGAATAGTCTGATGTAGGAGCTTGCACTGCCACCTGAGGCCATAGTGATGACCCTGCTCATGCTGTCACTGAGGGCCATGTCTGGGTCCATGTCACTGTAGCAGCCTGGGTCTGGGTGGATGTCTGTGTACCACCAAAGGCCATGCTGACATCCCTGGTCTGGGCTGCAAACTGGGGCTATGTAGATGTCCTAGTATTGCACAGAGCTGGCCCTGCCCCTCACCTGGGCAGTGTGGGAAAGCTACCCTGAAGACATGAGAGCAAGCTTGAACCTCATTGGCTGTGTGTGGTGGGTCAGGAAAATGCCCCCAACCCACCTCTCACTACCTGTGGCAGACTGGAGAGCTGGTCCCTGAGAGCAGGAAAAATAACCCCACCCCTTGCGGGCTTCAGCACTCTGGATAGCAGGGGTGGGGGCTGGACCTCAGCTGGGCAGCACAGTAGAGCTGGCTGTGGTGGTGCAGGTGTGGGTGAGCCAGCCCCAAAGGCATGAATGCAGGAGAGCTGACCCCAGCTCTCACCTGGGCAAAACATGGAAGCTGGTCCTGGTGGCACAGGTGCAGGGGTCAGGGGACCAGCTGACACAGCTAGGCCCAGTTCCAGGGCTTTGTGTTGGCCCACTGCCAACATCTAACCCATCCAGGAACTGCTGTGGTGCGTGAAGGGCTAGTCCTGCAGAACCAAGGCATGACACAGGGCAACAACAGGCTATCTGAGAGGAGTCCGGGTGAGGACCCAGTATTGAGAGTGTAGTGGAAGCCAGAGGCCTGGGAGCAGACACACTGCAATGAACATGTGCAAGCAAAGCTGTCTGAGCAAAAGCGCAGACTGGGTGACACACGACAGCACACTGCAGCTTCCAAGGTGAGAGTTTTTCAAGTCTTTTTGTTGTTGTTGTGTTTTGCTTTCTTTTGATAGTGAGGTTGCAAGAGCAGGGGGTGGATATGGAGGAATGGGGAGATGAGTGGGATTGAGGTGCATGATATGAAATTCACAAAGAATCAATAAAAGTTAAAAAAAGAAGGTAACAAAAATCTTAAAAATATTTTGTAGCCATTTACGCTTCTCTGGAGAACTCCCTATTTAATTCTCTTCCCACGTTTTAGTTGGGTTGTTTGTTATCTTCCTAGTTCTTTGTATAGTCTAGCCAGAATCCTGAGTCCGTGCACAGCTGGCACTGGTTGCTTCCCATTCCGTAGGCTTTCTCTTCAGCCAATTAACTTTCCTTCTCTGTTCAGGAGCTCTCTCACTCCACAAGGCTCCCCATGCTGTTTAATGGCCCCATTTTCTTCAGAGGGTCTTTCTTTGGACAGCAAGCTCCCAAATAACAACACAGAGACTTTTTATTAATTTGAAATGTTGGCCTTAGCCTCAGCTTGTTCCCAACTAGTTCTTAAAGCTTAAATTAACCTTTTTTTTATGTTAATCCACATTCTGCCACATGGTTCACTTTCTCTCCTCTAACTGGATGTCTGACTTCCTCTGTGTCTGGCTGGCAAATCCACATGCTTCACATTCTTCCCAGAGTTCCTATCTCTGCCCAGATTCCCATCTCTTCTTTCTTGCCTTGCTACTGGACGTTCAGCTCTTTATTGAACCAGCTGAAGGTGTCTTAGGCAAGCGGGATAAAACACAGTGCACAAAAGATTACCCCAACAGTTTCCTGCATCACTAGGGTCCTATCCAGAAAGTTATTACCTGAGTCTGTATCCTGTAGTGTTCACCCTATGCTTTCATATAGAAGTGTCAGAGTTTTGGATTCAATATCAAGATCTTTGATCTGTTTGGAACTGGTCTGCATGTGTGCAGAGTGAGAGAAGAATCAGGTTTCATTCTTCTACATGTCGATAACCAGTTTCCCTACAACATTTGTTAAAGATGCCGTCTTTTCTTGAATGTATGTTTTTGGCATCTTTGTCAAAACCCAGGCGGTGATATGTGTGTGGACTTACATTTGGGTCCTTGTGTGAGCACCATGCTGTTTTTAGTACTATGGGTCCATAGTATAACTTGCTCTCAGCAACGGCTACAGCTCTGGCAATGTTTTTATTGTTCATGATCATTTCGGCTAATCAGGGTCTTTCACGCTTCCGTATGACTGTTTATTCAATTTGTGTGAAGAACTGCACTGGACTTTTGACAGGGACTGCATTCAATATATAGATTGGTTTTGGTAAGATGGCTGTGCTCACCATGTAAATTCTACCAATCTATGTGCACAGGAGGGGTCTTTGGTGTCTTCTTCAATTTCCCTGTGTTCTAAAGAATGCATATGCAGGCATTTCTGTGAAAGTGCTTGTGGAGTCCAGAGCTCAGCTTTGGATGTTATTCTTCAAGCCATCTGCTTCGGTTTTTTTGTTTGTTTGTTTGTTTTGTTGTTTTATTTTTTTGTACAGAGTCTCTGATTAGCCTTGAACTTGGTAAGTACACTAGGTGTCTGACCAGCAAAACCGATGTCTGCCTCTCAAGATGTGGGATTAATGCCTGCTGCACTCTAACCAGCTGTTCACATGGTTTCTGTGGGTGGAACTCTGTTCCTCAAGCTTCTGCGACGAGCAGTACACCACCTTAGCCTTGACTGGACCACAGCATCCTGCTTGGCTTTTAGACAGAGAACAAGCCTCCTGAGATGATCGACTTCTGGATCAGTCCTCCGAGGACTCGTACCAGAGCACCAAGATAAAGTGAATTCCACTGAGGCCTCTCTGAACAGACAAGACTGTAGGATTGGCAGTGCCCAGTACCTCATCAGTGCCACCCAGGGCGGGATTATACAGAGAGCCATGTTCACACGGAAACGTCCTTCTGTGATAGAAGCATGCCTTGAGACTTTGGATCTCTTCACAGGGGTAGGGAAAAGTCTTCCTGCTAGGAACGTGTTTTCCTGACCTGAGAAGTGTGAAACAGCCACTTTGCAGCCTCTGACTGAGATCAAGTGAGCTGGATGCTATGTGGTGGGATGTGTTTGCTCTTGGGAAGCTTAGGATGGAGTTGGCCCTAGGCACTGTGGGAGTAGAATGAGCTAACATACCATCCTTTCCTTACCCACAGGGTCCCTTTGTCTTTAGAGTCCAAGGAGATAGAAAAGAAGAAAATGCCTGTGTGTTCCAGAAACAGCATTGGGGTCACAGGACTCCTGGGAGGAGATGGAGAGATGAGAGGGAGTTAGAGGCACATTGGGGACAGTCTCCCCAGCCTGGGATGAGTTCCTGCCCACCCCCGCCATGCCCGCCCTGTCTCAGTCCAGGAGGAGGACATTCAGCTGGCAGCAGAGTCCTGGCTCTCTATCTCTCTGACTTTGGAGCCCTTCTGCAAGGGAACTCTCTAGACCTCATCCCCACCAGGAGGTGGTGGCCTGCTATTCCTGTGGTCTCCCTATGGTCACATACACCTTGACCTTCACGGTCTGCACTGAGGAGTCAATAAGAAAATGCACACGACATGGTGATGCATGTACTAATCCCATCCTACGGATGCCATCTCCTCCTCCAAGAGTTTCCCAGACAACAGCATCCAGCTTAACTTGATTTCTCTCTCCCAGTTCCATAATCCTCAAGGTGGGATCTTGTCTTCTTAGTCCATGGTTGGGAGTGTACAGAGGACCACAGAGGAAGACAAATCTACATGCCTGATTCCTAGAGAGACAGGTCCCAGAGGCCAAGAGAGAAGGATGCTTCATAAGTAGGGCTCTGCCCAGGTGGCTAGAGTTGCACCGTCCAATGGAAGGACAAGGGGTGGGAATAGCAATGGTCACCCCTAAACTCATGCCTCCCACAAAAGGTGACAAGGAGGAGCATGGGGCTCTTTCTTTATTTCAGGCTAATTCATCCATTCAGGTGGAATAGCCAGGGTGGTGCTAGGCACTGTTATCCCTTTTATGAGGGTACAGAGTACATACTCAAGACAATGGATAGACTGAGGAGAGTGGGCAGGGCCAGCAGGGGAGTTCTGATCTTAGATGTCATCCATGATTACAGGTTCAATTCATGTCACAGTCTCTCCTCAGCCCCTTCCTCACCCCCAGTTCTTTTGAGAAGGACATGGTTTAAAATCGAAGGCCATTGTTGTGTGGCTTCATGGTCTGTCCTTCAAATGACCTCCATGTGACAGCAAACAAGACATTGAAGACAAGGGTCTTACTGAGGACTCCACAGACCATGGGAATCATGATGCTGGATATGGAGACCCTGTGGAAAGAGGAGATTGAAGGTTGATCAATGACCACCCACACTGCCGAGTCTGGGAAACTCCTCCCCATCCAATCTTTCCAACTTAGGTCCTTCTGGCAGCTTTCCTTCAGCCTGTGGGAAAGTTTACATGCAGTTTACACGATCTTTTCCTAATATAACCAATTAGAATGTGTTTGCAGGAGAGTCTAGGATTCAGGTCCGGGAGACACATAAGGAGGATTCACCTGGGCATCTTGACCTTCAGTGTGGAATGACGTCAGGTCCATATCTAGGGAACCTGCTCCCTGTTGTCCCCATTCACACCTGCTTCTGGGGACAGTTGTCTTACCTTAGTCTTTATTTTCCTCTACAGAAAGAAAGAAGAATCCAATCTTACTGAAAACCCCATGTTGGGTTGTCATGATCTTAGTAAAATGGTTCTCCAAGTTCCAGGTAGACAGCAGTAGACATAGGAAAGAGACCCACCCAGGTGTTTGTGTTGTGTGTGTGTGTGTGTGTGTGTGTGTGTGTGTGTGAGAGAGAGAGAGAGAGAGAGAGAGAGAGAGAGAGAGAGAGAGAGAGAGAAAGAGAGAGGAAGAGAGATAGCTCATCTGACCTGGGTAGATAGGGAAGTAGGTGAGGATAAGGCACTCCACATGGTAGGACACAGGTACAAAAATACTAGGTGACAATGAATCACACAGAGGCCACATGGAGCACCCAGAGTCTTCGAAATTTGTGCTCCTTTCCAATAATTCCTCTTGGTGAGCAAGCCTTTAATACTTGGACTTTTGCACAATCCATCAGATCCAAACTTCAGCAGCAGGCAACGTTTGAAGTCACTGGCTTGACATACATGCCCCTCCTTTACATTTCTATTGCATATTAGTGTGTCTCGGGATCTACTTTCATCTAAATCCTGAATTAGAGGACGAAGTTGTTTCCTTCATCCCAGCTACTCTAAGGTGCTTGCTCATAGTCTTGTCTAGTCATTATTCATGGTTATCCACACCTTAGCAAGACACTAATTCTCATGATTCACCCGACATCATCTTCCCTGCTAAGATTGCCCTCCAAAATCAGTACCTAGTCTCCACCATTGTAATTTCATTGAATGTACAATTTCCCATCAGCCAGAAAAGCACAACCATTTGTCTGTTATTAGTCATTGACATTGCTTTGAGTTTTTAAAAGTTGTATCTTTATTTTTATTCCTGGGTACATAATGGTATCTGTGTGCAGCTTTGTGCACATGACAGCAGTGACCACAGAGGCCAGAAGAGGGAGGCAGATTTCTTGGAACTGGATGTATAAGTGCCTGTGAGTTGGCTGACAAGAGCACTCAGCACTGAACCTGGGTATTCTGCAGCAAGTTCTCTTAACTGCTGAGCCGTCTCTCCAGTCCATTTTTGTTTGTTTACTTATTTTTTGTTTTTTGAGACAGGGTTTCTTTGTGTAGTTCTGACTGTTTTGGAACTTGCTCTGTAGACCAGGCTGGACTTGAACTCAAGAGATCCACCTGCCTCTGCCTCTCAAGTACTTAGATTAAAGGTGTGCACCACTACTGGCTAGGCAATCTCTTCTGTTTAAATCATTTATCTCTGTAGAGTTTCCATGAGCATTTATGTTACTCTGCATACTGTCACACGTATGGAGCATCGTCTGAGTATCATAGTTTGTGGATGATTCATGGCACACGCATGAGGCAGTGTTACTGCAGGCTGGCCAACATGAGTTCAGCATTTTAAAATATTCCTGCTGGGGCTGCGTGTGCAGCTCAGAGCATGGGCTCAGGATGCATGAGGCCTTGGGTTCCCTCTTCAGGACAAAGAGAACAATATTATTAAACCAGATATGATACAGAATGAAATAACCGTGAACATGAAGTAGGCTGGGTCTAGTGGGACAGTGTCGATCAGTTCATCCAACCACGTATTCCAGTGTCTGCCTTTTTATTCACCATCCCTCCATACATGTCCATCATCTATCCATTCACCCATTCTCAAATAAAGGGACCCCTTTCTTTCAGTCCCATAGCCTGGCTATGGGGAAAGGCTTCAACATATGCTCTTACCTCCCCACACTTGTCACAGATGGGAGCTTCCTCCTCAGTTAGTCACCACCTCCTCCATCCCTGGGAAATTCTGCACAGACTTGTCTGCTCCTGTTCCGGCCCACAGCAGCTTCATGCCCACATCCTCTCAGCACTTGGATTAGGAGATAAAGGGCGTTCAAACCAGCAGCCCAGAAAACATACCTGGGAATATTTGTCACATTTGAGAAGGTGACTCCAGGGTCAGGAGAAGAGACAACAGCTGTGGATCGGGTCATAGTCCAGTCTCTGTGTGGGTATTTTGTGGTAATCAGAATGGGAACTTTAGGTAGATTTATATAAGTTCTGATGTCATAATCATATGGATCTGAAGAATCTGCAAGAAGACACATGGTGTAGAGAGCTAAATGGACGGACATGTAATGGATGGAAGATGGATGGACAGACAGATGGATGGATGAACAGGGGAAGAGAAGTGAGCTGGGAAGGGAAAAGAACATGGCCATTCAAGCAGCAAGAATTTTTCTACTAAAATACAAAGAAGCCAGCCGGAAGCAGAGGTGGAAACAGATGAGTGGAAGGAGAAAAGGAGGAGGGCTGGAGAGCGTGAAGGAAAGACTCCTCGGGCTGTCTGAGGTGAGGAAACGTTCTCTCTGCTGCTGTCCAGCTCTCCACC
>NC_022028.1:2329450-2330742 GCF_000317375.1 Microtus ochrogaster | reverse complement strand
CATCTCTTATAAGAAAGAAACATTTAACTGGGGCTTGCTTACAGTTCAGAGGTTCAATGCTTTTTGTTATGGGGGGAATCATGGGGAAATGCAGGTATATATGGTCCTAGAGAGGTACCTGAGAGTTCTATAGCTGGCTCCTCAGGCAACAAGAAGAAAGAGAGAGATGGAGAGGGATGGGGACAGAGAAAAGGAGAGGGGGACAGCCACACAAGTTTTGCTTAAGCCCTCAATGCCCACCCCCAGTGACACACTTCCTCCAAAAAGGCCACATCTACTCTAACAAGACTATGCTTCCTAAGAGTTTCACTCCCTATGCTCCTATGGGGGCCGTTTTCTTTCAAATCACCACACTCCACTCCCTGGCCCCCGGAGGCTTGTAGCCATATCATAGTGCAGGAATGCAGTCAGTCCAATTTCAAAAGCCTCATAATCTATCGGTCTCAACTGATCTTATATCCGTTTAAAAGTCCAAAGTTCAAAATCTCTATGGATAATCATAACAATCTCTTAACTGTGACCACTGTAATATTAAAATAAAAAGATATATACTTCTAACACACAGTGACATAGAATACACATTACCATTCCAATAGGGAGGATAGGAGCATAATGAGAAAATACTGGAAAAAAGATAGATCAAAAACTCTTGGGAAAACTCCAATTTTTGCACTTCTGATGTCACAGCTCTCTTCAGATCTCCACCTCCTTTCAGCTTTGTTGACTGTTAACACACTTCTTTCCTGGGCTGGTTCCGCTCTCTGTTAGCAGCTCTCCTTGTTTACCCCTCCCCTGGCTCTGGTGTCTTGAATATCTTGGGTTCTCCAACAAATACTGGGCTTTACTTGCACAGTTTTATGTAATGGCCTCTGTGAGCTTCCGTACAAGGACACCCCTGCCACACATCTGACCTCCTTTGCTTTCCTTATTTGCAAAGAGAGATTCCATAATCTCTTTCTCTTATCCTTGACTCTAAAACCAGAACCATGTGTCCAAACCTGCCAAGTAATGCTGTTTGCTGGGGCTTGTTCCTCTTATATTAAACACACACACACACACACACACACACACACACACACCACCACCACCAGATTTATGTTTTTCTTCACTGCCTAAGCTTAGCTGTCTTGGAGCTTACTCTGCATTCCAGGCTGGCCTTGAACTCAGAGATCTACCTCTCTGCCTCCTGAGTGCTGAGATTAAAGGTGTGCACCATCTGAACCAATCCTTCTCCACTTTTCTTTAATTCCTTTTCACAAGTTGGAATCTTAGCTGGGTGGGGTCTTTATTCT
>NC_022028.1:2326680-2328025 GCF_000317375.1 Microtus ochrogaster | reverse complement strand
TGTAGTCTTCCTGTCTTAAAGACCAGGGTGAGAAATGCTGAGAAAGCCCAGGAGGTAACCAAAGTAAATTAAGAATGTGCTCATTTCTACTCAACACGCCCACAGTTCCTTCACTTCCTCTTTAAACTCAAGTTTGTGTTTTCTACCCACATCTGGCTCCCACTGAAGGCAGGTGACAGAACCAGAGGCCCTTTGGAGACCTGCCTAGATCTCTAAGTCCTCCTTGCTCTCAGGGGTCAGATCTTTCCTGATTAGCTCACCTGAGAACCAGGAAGTTCCATGTGGACTAGAGGGGATGAGGAGAAGGGGGTGGGCATTCATTGTCATCAATGGAAAGCAAGGGGGTCCTGCTTAGTGTGGGAGAACCCAAATCTGGGTATGAAGGGAGAGAGCTCAAAAGGAGGGAAGGGAAAGGGGAGCATCTGGCCCTGTGTCACCCCCATATACCCAGCTTCCCAACATGTCACAGTCACTGCTAATGTACTTATTAAACACACTTCAAAAATAACTGTTACAAGACTAGGTTTAGAGATTGCTCAGCAGGCAGGGACACCTGCTACCAAGACTGATAACCTGGCTTTGAGCTCCATAACCCACACGGTAGAAGGAGAGAATCAACTCCCAAAAGTTCTCCTCTAACTTCTACATACGTGAAAACTTTAAAGTATATAAATAAACTGTTATTACATGAACTACAAGAAGTCTCTAGCTACAGGCTGTTCATAGTCAGCAGATGAGCAATAAGAGAACCAGGCATGCTGGTGCGTGCCTAGACCTTGGGAGGTAGAAGTTGGCGGTTGTGAGGTCAATCAAGTTCATCCTTGGCTACACAGCAAGTTCAGTCTGGACTACATGAGACCCTGTCTCAAAATAAACATAAAAAACCCAAAATTAAAATACTATAGGAACAGAAAGTCCCTTTAAATGTCAATGTTGTGTAGCAGCAAGGGTGCCAGAAGACCAGGGCTGACCCAGATAGCACAGGACTTGGGAAAGACTCTGGGGAGGAAAGGGACAGATTGTGCAGATCTACATGCAGTAGGAAGCCCAGGCCCCGTGTGAGGAGGTCTGAGAGGCAGGGGAAGCCTTTGACCAAGCTGGCACAGGGCGCTAAGACTTTAGAGAGCAGTGTCAGTCAGTGGCAAGGTGGGGTGTCTAGGAGGAACGTGGGCCATGGGAAGGTGACTTTCAGCAGCTGAAATGCTCCCTGAGGTGACATCGGCCTCCTCACCCCTCCCAGCATGGAGTAAGAAGTCCAAGGATGCTGAGGGCAGACCTGGCAGCATGCATCACCCTTAGCAGAGCAGGCATGCATCTGCAGCCATGCTGTGACCTGTTCTGGAGC
>NC_022028.1:2325039-2326580 GCF_000317375.1 Microtus ochrogaster | reverse complement strand
AGAACCAGGCATGCTGGTGCGTGACTCTAACCAGAGACCTTGGGAGGTGGAGGCTGGAGGATGTGAGGTCAAGTTCATCCTTGGCTACACAGCAAGTTCAGTCTGGACTACATGAGACCCTGTCTCAAAATAAACATAAAAAACCCAAAATTAAAATACTATAGGAACAGGAAAGTCCCTTTAAATGTCAATGTTGTGTAGCAGCAAGGGTGCCAGAAGACCAGGGCTGACCCAGATCACACAGGACTTGGGAAAGACTCTGGGGAGGAAAGAGACAGATAGTGCAGATCTACATGCAGTAGGAAGCCCAGGCCCCGTGTGAGGAGGTCTAAGAGGCAGGGGAAGCCTTTGACCAAGCTGGCACAGGGCGCTAAGACTTTAGAGAGCAGTGTTAATCAGTGGCGAGGCGGGGTGTCTAGGAGGAACGTGGGCCATGGAAGGTGACTTTCAGCAGCTGAACTGCTCCCTGAGGTGACATCGGCCTCCTCACCCCTCCCAGCATGGAGCAAGAAGTCCAAGGATGCTGAGGGCAGACCTGGCAGCATGCATCACTCTAAGCAGAACAGGCATGCATCTGCAGCCATGCTGTGACCTGTTCTGGAGCGCGCACAACTGTGGTCCAGGGTTACTTCACCTGCTCCTTGTGGTCAAACAGTGAGCTTTGTACAGGGGATTCCAGTCTCTATGGCCCTTAACTCAGGAAGTGGTGGCCTCACCAAGGCAGCTTACAAAGTGACCAATAGCTCAGAGGCCTGGAGGGCCTGTGGGTGTGGAAGCCACAGGGCACGATGGAGAGTGTGGCCTCCTGTGCTCTGAAGAAGTGAGACGCTTCTCTGAAAGATGGTGAGGACGAAAGCAGAGAAGCTATGAGGGTAACCACATAGGAGCAAAGACTGCAGGAGAGACTGGAACACACTGGTCCAGGACAGGAGGCTGAGACAAGGGCTGTGGGTGTCCACCTTGTAGGGAACCTGGAAACAGGGCCGTTGAGGGGATCACTGGGGATGCAGACAAGTCAACAGACAGGCTCCTGTAGGGGAAGAAAAAGCACAGCCAGGCTCTGCCAGGACACTGAGGCCCTGCCATCAGTCTGAGCCAGCCTTTCAGGCCTCGGAGGGGTCTTAGGTGTTCAAATATGACACCCTGTTAATGTTCTATGACCTCCAGTCATCCATTGTGAGGACCCCAGGAAACACGTATTGTAGTTTTGATGTGAGACATTCCCTTTCCAGCATGTTTGCACACTTGGTCCCCAGCTGGTGGTGTTGCTTGGGTGTGGGATCCCAAGTCAGATGAAGGATGGTGGAGCATTGCCCCTACCCTGGACATCTCTCAGAGAACACAGGAGTAGTGGGGTCTCTCCCTACCCAATTCAAGACTGGGCCTAACCCGGCTCCACAGAGACAAAAGCTACATCGTGATAAAGTCAGTCTGGTTTCTGTGTCCCGTTCATCCTCCCCTCCCTCCTGTAAAAAACTGGCTTTTCAGTGATCATGTGACCAGCAGCCCAGTCTGCTAATCTGACTGGAATGCTTGGAGGC
>NC_022028.1:2322368-2323479 GCF_000317375.1 Microtus ochrogaster | reverse complement strand
CCCTCAATGGCAGAATATTTACTTATCATGGACAATACCTGAGTTGGATTGATACCCTCAATATGAAAGAGAATAGGGCTCCTTTTGCAGGGCTAGAGAGTTTGCTCAGTGGTTAGAGCACTGTTGCTCTTGCAGAGGACCTGATTTTGCTTCCCAGCTCCACAAGGGGACTTACAACTCTCTGCAAGTCCAGTGCCAGGGGGTTTGAAGCTCTGTCTTGTGATGAGCTTTTATTCTGTTCTGTCAGTCAGCTCCCAAATAATGACATGGGGATTTCTTATTAATTATGAAAGCTTGGCTTTTAGTTTACACTTGTCTCAACTAGCTCTTATAGCTTAAATAAACTCATTGATATTAATCTAAGTTTTATAATGTGGCATCAATTCTCTTCCAACCCGCCCAGCAGGTCCTAAGTTACTCCAGGGTCTTGAAGAGGCACTCTCTGAAAGACATGGGCAGGGAGAGAAACGGACGCCAAGCAGTATTCTTTGTCAAGGCATCTGTTTATTGAAGCAAGTTTCATGTCTTAAATACTCCTCAGTGAGAAGCTAGGGCAGGGGGAAATGAGGAAAGGGGGAAGGAAATGAGGGGCTCGGTA
Organism: Microtus ochrogaster; assembly: GCF_000317375.1. NCBI lineage: Eukaryota > Metazoa > Chordata > Mammalia > Rodentia > Cricetidae > Microtus > Microtus ochrogaster. The sequence continues at coordinate 2,322,881 of NC_022028.1, read as the reverse complement.
GCTAGGCAACTAAGTGGGGCAGTTTGGCAGCTAAGCAGAGCAGTTGCAAGGTCAGTGGCTAGAACACCTGCTGTTAGTGATAAGCAGCAAGCAATGAAAACACTCTGTGGTGCTTTCCAGAGCTTGAGTCTCCACGGTTAGCATGTAATGTTTTGGCTAACTTTAAGTTTTCTGTCTCAAGATTTTTTCTTCAAGGCCCTGTGAGATGTGAGAAAGGAGAAGCCTGAAATGGCTCCTGACACTCTTCCATCTTGTACCGTGTGTTTCCTCCCTGTGTCTCCTTAGCATCCTCCATGGGCCTCAACTCTCCTCTCCTGTGGAATATTAGGTGAAGATGTGTTGCATTTGTTAATACCATGAAATATTTGTTTATATGATGCAAAACTGCGTTGCATTCTTTTATGTTGCATTTGTTTAACTCTGTGAAGCTGCCTAAAACATTAGTTTGGTCTAATAAAGATCTTAATAGCTAGTCAGGAAAGGTACAGACGGGAATGCCAGGCAGAGAGAATA
>NC_022028.1:2321319-2322158 GCF_000317375.1 Microtus ochrogaster | reverse complement strand
CTCACCCAGCAACACAGCAAGACAAAGAAAGAGAGAGAGAAGAGACATACAGACATAGAAAATGGTTAAAGCCAAAAGGTAAAATATATATGACATGATTTAAGAAATGCTGGAAAGAAACATGCCAAGCTGAGGTCTGGCATTCATAAGTAGGAATAGCTTCTGTGTGATTATTTGGGAACTAGATAGCAGATCCCCAAGGAGAAAAAGTATTAAAAAAAAAACCCAAAACAAAACTCCAAACAACCACACTTCCTTTTTCTATTTGCCTGGAAGTTTTGTTTATACCTTCTGGCTACCTATTTGCTATTGAGCTTTTTATTACATGAATCATAGCAAAGCAATACATGTTCATACACTGTACAAATAACTCATATCACACTCTGGCACCATCTTTGGGGGTACCAAACATGCACATAAGTATATACATACACCTTATACATAATAAATTAAGTAAATCTGCAAAAATGATAAGAGCATACAAATCAAAGACTTGTTCCATGTGTATGTTAGTTTTTATCAACTTGACATAAATCTGGGCATATCTGGGAGTAGGGAATCTCAATTGAGGAGCCCTTCAGCAAGGAAACTCTCTAGACTTCATTCCCATCAGAAGGTGGTGCCCTGCTATTCCTGTGGCCTCCCTCTGGTCACATACATACTGGCTGTCATGGGTGGCATAGAAGATTCATGATAAAATGCACATGGTATGTTGATGCATATACTGTTCCCATCCATTGATGCCATCTCTGCCTCCAAGAGTTTCCCAGACAACAGAATCCAAATTAACTTGATTTCTCTTTCCCTGGTGCATAATCCTCAAGAAGGGATCTTGTCTT
>NC_022028.1:2317907-2318788 GCF_000317375.1 Microtus ochrogaster | reverse complement strand
GAGAGGAGTGGAGCTGGGGAGGGAAAAGAACATGGCTATTTGAGAAGCAAGGATTTTTCTAGTAAAATCCAAAGAAGCCAGCCTGAAGCAGAGACAGAAAAAGATGAGTGGAAAGAGAAAAAAGGAGGGCCGGAGAGGCGTGAAGGAAAGACTCCCAGGGCTGTCTGAGATGAGGAAACGTTCTCTCTGCTGCTGTCCAGCTCTCCACCTCCCCCTTCTCCCCCTTACATGGCTCTCTCTGCCTCTGTAAGTCACGTCTCTCTAAGGTGTCCTTTACTGCTGTATTGTATCTGAGCCTTAGCCTGGACTTAGCACAGACTCCCTGGTTCTAGGAAGGGAGGCCTGTTTCTCTTTTCTCTGCCATCCTTGATCATCCACTCTTACTACTGGGGATGTAGAGCCCAGCAAGGCACCAGCTGGTCCTCGGTGAATTCAGAAATCCATAGTGGGACTTGTATGATCACTGGTCCCTACTGAAGTGAGCCTAGAACCTTGTTCCTCATATGCAAGTTTCACTTCAGGTCTGCTGAGGCAGGGTCTGCATGAAATAAGGAGTTCAGGTGGTTCATGTCCACAACAAGGTCTGACATACACAGTTTAGAAGCCCATTTTGGCACCAAGGGCATCTTGGGAGTAGGAGAGTAAATTACAAGAGATTCCTAAGGACATGACTTCTAAGTAGAGACTTGAAAATGGAGTCCAAACATGTTCCATGTCTACTGATTGCCCTTTACTGAACCCTGATACCCAAGGTGATTCATGGTTAGCACCCCGCTTACCATTGTCCTGCACTGGACCTCAGATGAAGATTCTGGGAGAAAGCCAGGCTTCTAGAAACCCTGGGCTCCAGTGCATCCTCTCCCCTCTCACAGCTTGTGCCC
>NC_022028.1:2315484-2316924 GCF_000317375.1 Microtus ochrogaster | reverse complement strand
CCACACTCCACTCCCTGGCCCCCGGAGGCTTGTAGCCATATCATAGTGCAGGAATGCAGTCAGTCCAATTTCAAAAGCCTCATAATCTATCGGTCTCAACTGATCTTATATCCGTTTAAAAGTCCAAAGTTCAAAATCTCTATGGATACTCATAACAATCTCTTAACTGTGACCCCTGTAAGATAGAAATAAAGAGTATATCATATACTTCCAACATACAGTGACATAGAATACACATTACCATTCTAATAGGGAGGATAGGAGCATAGTGAAAAATACTGGGGGAAAGATACACCAAAAACTCTCTGTGCAAATTTCAAATACTATATCTCTGATATGAAAGCTTTCTTCAGATCTCCAGCTAGTTTCAGCTTTGTTGATGTAACACGCTTTTTTTCTCGGGTTGGTTCCGCTCTCTGTTAGCAGCTCTCCTTGTTTACCTCTCCTCTGTTTCTGGTGTCTCGAATATCTTGGGTTCTCTAACAAGGCCGTGCTTTACTTGCACAGTTTTATGTAATGGCCTCTGTGGGCTTCCGTACAAGGCCACTCCTGCCACATGTCAGGCCTCCTTTGCTTTCCTTTTTCGCAGAGGGAGATTCCATAACCCCTTTTTTGTACCCTTGACTCTAAAGCCAGAACCATTTGGCCAAAGCTGCCAAGTTCTGCTGTTTGCTGGGGTTTGTTCCTCCTATAACACACACACACACACACACACACACACACACACACACACACACACACACACCAGATTTATGTTTTTCTTCACTGCCTAAGCTTAGCTGTCTTGGAGCTTACTCTGCATTCCAGGCTGGCCTTGAACTCAGAGATCTACCTCTCTGCCTCTTGAGTGCTGAGATTAAAGGTGTGCACCATCTGAACCAATCCTTCTCCACTTTTCTTTAATTTCTTTTCACAAGTTGGAATCTTAGCTGGGTGGGGTCTTTATTCTATTTAGCAGCAGGCTTTTCTTTAATCTGTTTACCTTTCCTGGTGTCTCCTTTTCCTCAAACTGTACATTTAGTATTTTTCCTTGCTCAGTTTGCTCCTTTTCAGTATAAATCTGCATTAGTGTGAACACTGGCAACCAAACAACACTGTTAGTACAGGCTGTCTGAAAATCCCCCCTGCCAAAACTGTTCATCCATAGCTCTCCATTTTTGCCTCAGACAGATTTTCTTTTAGACAAGGGCAAAAAGCAACCAATTTTCACAAAAATATCACAAACATGATCTCTAGGCCAATACTAATATTCATCTCCTTTGAAGTCTCTTGAGCTAGGCCCATAGAATACAAATCACCCAGCACCACTCTCTTCCGTGTTCCTAATAGTCTGTCTCATTAAGTTTAGCTGCTTTCCTAATCCAGAGTCTGTTGTAGCACACACTCAGAGTACAGTCCCTCACAGCAAGGAACTCAAGCCCCATTTCCCAGCTACTAGAG
>NC_022028.1:2308882-2314609 GCF_000317375.1 Microtus ochrogaster | reverse complement strand
CCTGTGCGGCCCTGTGGCTCCTCCAGCACAGGCTCTGGTTCTAGGCTTCTGTACTGAACTAGATAAAGGCTCACAGAGATGGTGTAGTCTCTTGCCCGAGAAGACGGGCGTGGAAAGCAGATAAAGCCCAGGAAGAAACCACAGAGAAGGAAGAGTCTTGCTCATTTCTCCTCAACACGCCCACAATTCTACCCACTTCCTCTTTAGCCTCAAGTTTGTGTTTCCCACCCAAATCTGGTTCCCACTGAAGGCAGGTGACAGAACCAGAGGCCCTTTGGAGACCTGGCTAGAACTCTAAGCCTTCCTTGCTCTCAGGGGTCAGAACTTTGCTGTTTAGCTCACCTGGGAACCAGGAAGTTCCATGTGGACTAGAGGAGATGAGGAGAAGGGGGTAGACATGCATTCTCATCAATGGAAGAGCAAGGGGGTCCTGATTAGTGTGGGAATGCAAATCTGGGTATGAAGGGAGAGAGCTCAGAAAGGACGGAAGGGAAAAGGGAGCCCCATCCCTGTGTCACCCCCATATACCCAGCTTCCTAACATGCCACAGTCACTACTAAGTTTAACTTGAAAGACTGTAGTCATCAAACATATTTCAAAAATAACTGTCACAGAACAGCAAGATGGCTCAGCAGGCAGGGACACTTGCTACCAAGAGTGATCACCTGTCTTTGAGCTCCATGACGCACATCGTAGAAGGAGAGAATCAACACCCAAAAGTTCTCCTCCGACTTCTACATATGTGAAAACTTTAAAGTATATAAATAAAGTGTTATTACATGAGCTACAAGAAGTCTCTAGCTACAGGCTGTTCATAGTCAGCAGATGAGCAAACAGAACCAGGCATGCTGGTGCGTGACTCTAACCTGAGACCTTGGGAGGTGGAGGCTGGAGGATGTGAGGTCAAGTTCATCCTTGGCTACACAGCAAGTTCAGTCTGGACTACATGAGACCCTGTCTCAAAATAAACAACAAACCATAAAAGTAAAATGCTATAGGAACAGGAAAACCCTTTTAAATGTCAATGTTGTGTAGCAGCCGGGATGCCAGGGGACCAGGGCTGACCCAGATCGCACAGGACTTGGGAAAGACTCTGGGGAGGAAAGGGACAGATTGTGCAGCACTACATGCAGTGAGGAGCCCAGGCCCCATGTGAGGAGGTCTGAGAGGCAGGGGAAGCCTTTGACCAAGCTGGCACAGGGCGCTAAGACTTTAGAGAGCAGTGACAGTCAGTGGCGAGGCGGGGTGTCTAGGAGGAACGTGGGCCATGGAAGGTGACTTTCAGCAACTGAACTGCTCCCTGAGGTGACATCGGCCTCCTCACCCCTCCCAGCATGGAGCAAGAAGTCCAAGGATGCTGAGGGCAGACCTGGCAGCTTGCATCACCCTTAGCAGAGCAGGCATGCATCTGCAGCCATGCTGTGAATGTTCTGGAGCGTGCACAACTGTAGCCCAGGGTTACTTCACCTGCTCCTTCTGGTCAAACAGTGAGCTTTGTGCAGGGGATTCCAGTCTCTATGGCCCTTGGCTCAGGAAGTGGTGACCTCTCCAAGGCAGGTGCATATCTGGCCTGTCTGGCATCCCTGCTGTATACCACTCCCAGCCCCCTCATCTACTTTGGTTCTGGGTCCTCTGGAGCATCAGAAAGAAAGGAAGGAAGAGGAAGGAGGAAGAGACTGGCCTGGGGTTCTGAGAGAAGAGCCTCAGAAGCCATGCAGGCCATGGGAGCTGAGGAGACAGGTGTCTACAGCCACTCCTCAGTTCCCAGTGCTCCTACCGTGAGTTCCCAAGTGAGCAGGCCTTAGAGTACCAGCTCTCATGTGCTGCTGGCGTACAGAACCCCGGCCTGATCCCATGAGTGGGGAGTCACTCCCTCACTCTCCTGTTTAAACTCTCTCTCACTGATGACTCCACTCACGCACTATCTCTGTCCTGTCCCTGGCCCCTTCTGTCTATGTAGCTCTTTCTGGGCAGCCTTCTGAAGGTGCATGAGCCTGTGCTGTCTTCGTCCCCACACCCCTAAAGCCCCTGCAGGTGTCACCATCTCCCACCTCCTGCAGGCATCATACACCTTATAACTCCAGCCTGTCCTCCAGGCTTCACATAGCAAACCCCGCATGCATCCCGACCAAGCTTCGCGTTGTAGAATATTAGTTTAATCTGCGTTACATCTGTTAATGCTGTGGAACATTTGTTTAATGATGCAAAGATGTGTTGCATACTTTTATGTCGCATTAACTCTCTGAAGCTGTGTTACTTTGCCTGTCAAAATCATCTGTTTGGTCTGATAAAGAGCAGAATAATCAGGCAGGAGAAAGTATAGTTAGGGTTGTTAGGCAGAGAGAATAAATAGGAAGAGAAATCTGGAAAGAGAAGATAGAAGTATGAGAAAAGAAAAGGAGGAGATCAGGGGCCAGCCACCCAGCTACGCAGCCAGCCATGGAGTAAGAAGTAAAGAACAGATATACAGACATAGAGGAAGGTAAAAGCCCCGAGGGAAATCGTCGATGGGATATTTTAAGTTAAGAAAACCTGGCAAAAATTAAGCCAAACTAAGGCTGGGAAAGAAGAAGAAAGAATAAGACTCCATGCGATCATCTGGGAGTCGAGTGGTGCCCCCACCCCCCCCGGAGAGAGTAAAAAGAGTGAAGAGTAAAAAAAAACCCACTAACTACAGCATCCTGAGCTTACAAGATCCACAAGTCCTGCTTCCTGAAGGACACAAGCCTGTCCATCCTCCTGCTCCATAGCATCTGCCCCTGCCTGTGTCTAATGTGTGTGCAACTACACAACACCTTTGCTTCCCTCCCTCACTGTCTAGTGAGGCCAGAGCTGTCTGACTTTCTTCCCCACTGCCCTGCCTCTCTAAATGTTGACTTGTGCTCATGAACCAACACACACATGCCTTTGCTATAGGAGGTGGAATATGGGGGCTTCAGCCTTCACCATCCTCCTGTCCAGAAGAGGACACAGCATCAGAAAGGGACAGTGACTCACTGTGGACACACGGAGATGAAGGGCTTCACTGGGGATTTGAACTCAGGCCTTGATTTTAGCACCACTGTCTTACAATGTACCTTAACTATTCACAAGAAAGTCTCACTAAAGAGGCTACTATAGTTGTTTGAATGAGTCGTCCCCCATAGCCTCAGGCATCTGAACACTTTGTATCCAGTTGGTAGTGCTAATTTGAAGGAGGTGTGGCCTTCCTGGAGGAAGTTTGTCACAGGGAGTGGGTTTTGAGGGCCTAAGGTCTTATCTGACTATGAGTTCACTCTCTGCTTCCTGCTTATGAACCAAAATGTGAGCCTCCTGATGTTGCCTGCTGCAGGCTGCCATGCTTCTTTGTCAGTGGACTCAACCCTCTAGAACCATAAGTCCAAATAAACCCTTCCTTTTATCTGCTGCCCTGGTCATGGTGTGACCTGGACCAGAAGACTGCAGTAGAGGATCCTGAGACAGTGGGCCAGGAATGAGAGAAATAAAGAAGATAGGAAAGCTGGGACCAGGAGATCTTACATAAGCTGATAACTTATGTCCTGTGAATTATTGTACATGGTTTGCCGAGGGGAAATGGGAGCGGTTAGCTGAGAGCTACCATGCACTGGGAAGAAGTCAGCAGGAGTCTAATCAGACGTTCTTGTAGGAAAGGAACACAGAAATAGCAGGTGCATCACAGACAGAGCACATGGACCTTGAGATTGATAACCACGGCCCCTTGCGGGGAAGAGTTGGGCTCCCAGGGTCTGAAAGCACAGCTTCTCCAAGCCCCTGGTCCCAGGATATTACTGGCATTGTCCTGCATATTCCTGGTGTTAGACAAGGAACTAATTCCTTCCCCATAGTTCCAGGCACCAGGGAAATCCTAGGACCAGACAGTCCCCAACAATGGTTGTTATTCTTAAAATATATGGGGGGTTCCCCCCGCCCAGCGCACCCGAGCGGCAACGGGAACCCGAGCGGAACCCCCAATGCAGCGGGCGCATGTGAGCAGACCCATGGAGCCATAAAAGCAGCTGCTAGCCCCGAAGAGACGGTTGTCGGTCCCCAGGGCGGGCTGGCGGAGTCGCCATGCAACAAGCGGCCACAGCTTCCCACCAGTGGGAGGGCGGTGGCGGCGGGTAACAGACACATAAACACAAAAGATAGGCATAGGTATTTATTAAAAAAGAGAAAAAGAAAGGGGGAGAGAGAGAGAGAGAGAGAGAGAGAGAGAGAGAGAGAGAGAGAGAGAGAGAGAGAGAGAGAGAGAGAGAGAGAGAGAGAGGGAGGGAGGGAAGGAGGGAGGGAGGGAGAGGAGGAGAGAGGCAAAGCCCTGTGTGTACACCGGGAGAGAGAAAACAGGGAGAGAGAGCCTTGGTGGGTGAGTTAGAGGTTAAAAGGAGTGGGCACGGCTAGGGCGGGGACCGAAAGAATAACATTTGAGACAGGTGTGCAGAGACGAAAGGAGAGAGGGGAAGAAGAGAGGGGGCTCGTGGCGACCCCCGCTTTTAACGGGGAATGCAAGGGCGTCTGGGAGAAATGTCCTGTGTGCGCATTATCCATAGTCCAGGGGGATGTTGGGAGCTGTAGTTTCCAAAAGGAACAACAATGGTGTCTATCACAGGAACTGAAAAGGAACTGATGCAGCCACCAGCACAGAACTACACAGTCCATGTGTGAGCCTAGAGGGGAGGAGACAAGTTGAGAGCAAGAAAGTTGACAGGTAGCTTCAAATGTCAACTTGACACACCCTGGAGTCTCCAGAGAAGGGTACTTCAGTTGAGGGATCACTCTGATCAGACTGGCCTGTGAACATGTCTCTGGCGAACTGTCTTGGTTGTAGCTGAAAGAGGAGGGTCAGTCCACTCTGGGAGACACCATTCTCTGGGCAATGGGTCCTGCACTGTGTAAGAAAGCTAACTAAGCACAGGCCTGTGAGCAGACAAGGCAGCAGACTGCATTCCTCCATGGTCTCTGCTTCAGTCCCTGCCTGAGTTCCTGTCCTGACTTCCTTCAAAGATAGACAGTGTCAGGTAAGCATAATGCAAATAATCCCTTTTCTCCCTAGGTCTCTTTTGGCCAGAGTGTCTTGATTTCGTTGCTTTTTAAAGAGTTTTGTTTTTTTTTTTGATTGGGTGTATTTGTGTGTATCTGTAATAGTTCATAAGCACCATATGCCTGAGGAGGCCAGGACATCAAATACCCTGGAACTGGAGTTACAGGCATCTATGAGCTGACCCGTGTGGGTACTGGAAACTGAACCTGGGCCCTTGCAGGATCGATAAGGATGTTAACCACGGGCCATCTTTGCAGCCCCTGGTCAGAGTGTTTCCATCACAGCAGCTGAGCAGACACTGAAGCAAAACTCAGTTCCTAATGAACAATGGAACAGGAATGACCATCAGGAAAGTAGTCAGGAGACGCTCTCAGGTTTGCACAGTGTTTATGTCATTACATTACATCCTCCAAACACTCTTTCAATGTAGGAATTATTGTCCCCTTTCTGTCGGAGCCCGTGTGGGTCCAACACAGATTCCCTAACTCGGCTGGAATGGAGTCACGAGGAATAATCAGACACAACTTACACGGTCATCTTTCACGGGCAAGATCTCTCTCTAAAAAGATCTCTCATTTATCCTCCAAACAGCTTATATAGCCTCACATGAATAGAGCGGGAACACATTAGGCTATCTCCTAGGCAACCAGGTGCATGGGCTCTGGTCACATCCACATCTAGCAGTCAGG
>NC_022028.1:2306377-2307137 GCF_000317375.1 Microtus ochrogaster | reverse complement strand
TCCATCTGCCTGGACGCAGCTCCTCCAAACAACAAATCAACTAATCGTGAGTGTCGCCATCTCGGCCAGCTTAACCATCTCTTTTAACCCAAGGGATTGACCGTTGAGCTCCCGGCAACCCTTCACGGTTTTTAGGGATGGGGGGATCTCCAATTGCGGGCTTTCAGGGCCTCGGTTGTTCCCTTTGCTGGCATTCAATTATGCTTGTCTCCTGTGCTAAGCCTGTGCCCACCTGCGCCTGGAGGCCCGGTGCCTCCAGTCTCCCTCCTTTTCTTTTTTCATTCTTTTTCTTCCTTCTTTTCATCGTAACTGCTGCTACGGTGCAGCACGCCGCTATGGTGCGGCCTGACCTAGGCTAGATCCCTCTTTCCTGAGAGTCGATTCAGCTAGCTTATAGCCCCCCCTACGGAATCAGACGCCTTTTCATAGGGCCTGGGGGTTCATGCCATCTGCATCTTGCCTTAACGGGGAGCCGTTCTCATTGTAGGCTTGAGGTGCCATGGTTTTTGCGGGTGTTTGCACGGCCTTGACCATGGGAGCCAAGCCATCCAGACCTATCACTCCTGCCTCATGCTTTAATGCCTTACACTTATCCGTCTCTATCCAAATAAATGGCCCCATTAAACAATACACAGCTGTTTTTCGGTTCCAGCCTTTTGCCCCTTCCCTCTGTGGCTTTTGTTGTGGCATGGCGGGCTCTCTAACAGAGCAGACTACACGTGGTGGTCGCCATCTTGGCTGAGGGCCAGACCACGTGACC
>NC_022028.1:2303210-2304472 GCF_000317375.1 Microtus ochrogaster | reverse complement strand
CAGAGTCGCTGCCCAAGCTGTAGCCTACAACAAACAGGGAGAGATGAAGAAAGGCCATGCCCTGCTCTCAGTGACCCAATGTCCTGGGTGACCTTTAACCCTCTCTGGCTTCTGTATTGTTCGTTTATCCCAGAAGTGACATGTGGCACCACCCATGCCTGGCCACTCTCCTCCTCCCTGGATGTCACTGGTCATCTTGACTGGACACAGGCAGAGGTTTATTCCCCAGCCAAAGCCTCAGAGTCACAGTCCTCAGAGTAGAGACTCAGATCTTGGCCCTGGTTTCCAGGGGTGACTGTACTTACTTCCCATGTGCCTCTTCTTCCAAAAGCCATAGACCATAACCAACACCACAGGCGTCAGAAGGAATGTCAGCACTAACATCGTCACAGTGAGGTAAGTCTCCTGGGACCTGAGGAGGCAGGACAGGAGAGTCAGGACCGGGTCCCCACCTTGGCCACAGCTTTCTTTGGCAGACAGAAGCACAGAGGTTACCTCCAGGTAGATGCCCCTTCTTGGGGATGAGCTGTGGCAAGAGAAAAGGAGACAGTGGAGTCATGGATGAGTCAGCAGGCAGAAGGCAGAATCTCCACTGTCACCTCTCCTCCAGCATGTCCTCCACCCCCATCAGTGAAGACAACAGTAGTTCACAATGACCCTATGGGGCTCATGACATCAAGATTGCTGCCTCCATAGTGACTGAGGACCCCTCTTGCCCCCACCCTGATTTCTGTTGCAGAAGCTCCCTCTCCACATGACACCAGGGCTTGCACTGCCCATTGTGCTGGTGCCCTACTGCTGCCCCCACCAGTGAAGAACAGAAGGTGGCAAATCGCCGTCCTAGCTCCCTTGGCCTTGAGTGGGCACCTGACACTGGATGCCCAGTGGGAGGACGCTCCTGTGTGCACAGCAGAGGCCGCCTCAGCATGGTTTGCCAGCCGACTTCCATTCTCTGGGACACCTCACCCTCTTCCCAGTGCCAGGGTAAAATGCTGCTCCTCGTCTCAAGGTCTGGGGGAACCCAAGTAAAACGACCACACTTCCCTTCCTCAGTCCCTCGCCTGGCCCTGCGCTCTCCTCTCCATCCTTAGTCTTGACCCTCATCCCATTGCCTTCCTTTATGGCTCTTCCCATTTCCCATAATCCACTGCTGAATAGCAGTGACCTCACTGAGTTCCTGGGGAGCAGTAGGGAGCAAGAGTGGACGCAAGAGCGGCCTCTTGAGATCTGTTGGACTCTGAGAGCTGCGGCCACGCCTGAGA
>NC_022028.1:2299054-2302342 GCF_000317375.1 Microtus ochrogaster | reverse complement strand
GTTTCAAATTCAAGAGAAAACTGCAAACAGTTGTGGTCAGTCACCCTCCTCGGGGTACACATCGACACCCAGGAGCAGGTCCTGCCCCTCTGACATCATCCTAGCTCATTTCACCAATAGCAGTCTGGGGTCTGGACAGCATGTGGGAACTGCAGTCAGGAGTTCTGAGTCTTGTGGGGACTCACAGGTCTGTCTCAGCAGGAGCAAGACAGAGAAAGACTTACAATCCCCCTACAAGGCATAAAGAAGACATTCCTGAGTCCAGTGGTCGCTATGCAGGGAGGCCTGAGCCATTGTTCTGAGCAATGGAGCCTGATTAACAATGTGGGGAGGGAAAAGATTAAGGAGCCTGGCAGGAGAGCAGCTGGGTCCCCACTCAGTTGTCCTGGGCTACAAGGCCTGGTTTCTGGGGCGGTGCACACCTGCTATTAGAGCTGTAATTGGGGTGAGGTTTAAATACATTTTTACATTTTCATTTATTTATTGAAGGTGACGCACATTCCTGATATGAATATGGAGATCAAAGGTCCTGTAGCAGTCAGTTCTCTCCTCTACTACATGGGCCCAGGGATCCCAGATCGTCAGGTTTGGCACCAAGTGTCACGTGGCCATGGGCAGGCAATTGTTTTTTCTTTCAACTGAAAACATGGGCAAATTAGAAACCTTCCCAAGATCAATTACCCTTGCGAAACAGAAAATGAAGACCTTGAGGGGCAGCTCGGTCAGTAGGTGCTTGCTGTGTGAACATGAGGACCTGAGTTCATCCCCAGGAACCCAAGCATGGTGCACAGGCTTACAGTCCAATGCTGGAGGCGTGGACAGGGGAATTCCTGGGGTCACTGACCAGAGACAGCCTAACCTACTTGGCATGTTCAGGCTTATCACAACCCCTGGCTCAAAGAAGTAAAAGAGCAATGGCACCTGGGAATGACAGCTGAAGTTGTTCTCTGGCCCCACAGGCAGAGCACACATGTGCGCACAGGCACACACAACACATACACACACACACACACACACACACACACACACACACACACACACACACACTGATAAAAGAAGTGATTACAGAAAAATAAGCCTGTTTCCTGATGGCATTCAGACAAGTGAAGACCCCAGAGTCAGTATCTCCTGCTTCTTGATTGGCATGGAGCTAGAGCATAGGATGAGATTCAGCACCACAGCTGGGAGGGAAAGTTATTCCTGATTAAGACCAGGGAGGATGGGGATGCATTCAGGTCAGGGGTGCAGGGCATGGCAGGTGGAGGGCGAACTCATAACAACGGGTGGCTTTCCCCAGACACTTCCTGGGTCCCCACCATTTCCTGTTCTATAAGTGTGGGGACCCCATCTTGTTTGGATTCTTCTCTGAACATCTTTCTGTACACGGGAGAGAGACTTTTCGATCCCCTTTGTTGTGATGAGCAGCTGTACTGTGATATGCTGGAGAGACACCTTATCCTACAGTCTTATCCACAGCCCTAAGCCATGACCAAGTGCACACCCCAGTTCTGTCCTGTCATTAACACTTCAACTGCCTGCTTTCTCTCTCTACCTGAAAACAAAACACGCCTTCACTGTCAGGGCTCCCCACAGGGCAGGACTGTGGCTGGTTTTGTTTATCGTTATGTTCTCAAGGTCTGGGACAGTGCCGGACACATCCTGACATTGAGTGTATGATATTATATTCTCAAAGTCTGTAACAGTGTCAGGCACACCCTGACAATGAGTATATGACTTTATATTCTCAAGGACTGGAACAGTGCCGGGCACAGCCTGACAGTAAGTATATGACGTTTGGACAACTGAAAACACAGCATGGTCCCAAGTTCCATTTCTTCTCCAGGGCAAGGCCAGAGCCACACAGAGTTTGATAAAACTCATATTCTTTGTCATTAAAATGGTAACAGGAAGTTGTCCATAGTGAAGAACCACTCATTCTTATACTATCCCACCCATCCCAGCTCTGGCTGGGTCACCTGGATACACTTTCAGCCAGAAACCCACCAACGGGTAGACATTCCCAGCCATGTTCCACATGCACCAATATCCACCAGAATCCTGGACTCTGAGGGCCTTCATGGTGATGTGGACCTTGGCCTTGGCATCATCCTGCATCAAGTAGCTGGGCCCCTTCACCCAGCTCCAGATGAAGCTAGCTCGCACTTCTTCTTCCTGACCTTCACTAAGCCTTGCTGTCAGCACAGTCAGAAACTCCCCTTCACACCACCACACTTTCCTGTACACATTCTTGTTAGAGAGACCTGGGGAGACAGGACTTCCTGAGCACGGTCTGGAGAGGAAGAGGAAGACATCTTGAAACTGGCAGCTGTGAGAGAAAGGGGAAGAGGGTGCAGCAGCCCTGGCTTTGTGGAGCTCAGGGTGATGGGGGAGCACAGCCCCTCCCTCAGGGAGTTGATGGGAGAAGCACAGAGCCCCCTAGCAGCTCACTCCCAGTCTGATGGAGGAGACCCCAGTCCAATGAGGAAGCAAGCTAGCAGGAACTCTCTACCAGATATCGTCCATTTTCTCTGGATATTTTCTGATCTTCAGGGCATGTCCAGTCAGTTCTGGGAGTGATCGTTACAGCCTTCAGCAGGTAGATGATCCCTGCATGGCAGCCACACATGAGCAGCTGTGGCCTTGGTCAAGGTGGGCATCCCTTTGTTACTTCATCCCTTGCTCTGTCACTCCTGGTCCAAAGTCTCATTGGTTATCGTGAGTCTAAACCTTGGCTCCATTGAAGTTATGATTAACAATGTCTACCTGACAGGACTCTGATCCATTCAGGAGATAAACCTCTGGCCACATCTGTGAGCAAGTCTCTAGATTAGGGTGATGTCAGTGGGAATTCCTCTAGAAGTAGGCAGCCCCAGCAGGTGAAGTGCATTCCAGACTGAATAAATGCTACTATGGGCATAGTTGAGCAAGTCTTCTTGTGGTATGATTGAACATTTTTTTGGGAATATACCCAATGGTGGTATTGCTGGGTCTTGAGGTAGGTTGATTGCCAATTTTCTGATAAACTACCATACTGATTTCCAGAGTGGCTGTACAAGTTTGCACTCCTACCATCGATGGAGCAGTGTTCCCTTTACTCCACATCCTCTCCAGGATAAGCTGTCCTCAGTGTTTTTGATCTTATCCATTTTGACAGATGTAAGATTGTATCTCAGTGTCATTTTGATTTGCATTTCCCCAATGGCTAAGGATGTTAAGCAATTTCTTAAATGTGTTTGGTCATTTGAAATTCTTCCGTTGAGAATTCTGTTTAAATCTGTACCCTATTTT
>NC_022028.1:2296048-2297904 GCF_000317375.1 Microtus ochrogaster | reverse complement strand
TCTCCACTGAGTTTGATGTTGTCTGTTGGCTTGTTGTAAATTGCCTTTATTATGTTTTTATACATTATGTATATTCCTGATCTCTCCAAGAACTTTTTCATAAAGGGGTGTCAAATTTTGTTGGAGACTTTTTCAGTATCTAATGAGATGATTATATATATTTTTTCAGTTTGTTTATATGTTGGATTATGTTGACAGATTTTTGTATGTTGAACCACTCCTGCATCTCTGGGATGAAGCCTATGGTCATGATTTTTTTGATTCTTTATTTGATTTGTTATTATTTTAATGAGTATTTTTGTATCAATATTCATGAGGGAGACTGTTCTATAATTCTCTTTCTTAGTTGCTTCCTTTTGTGGTTTGTGTATCAGGGAAACTGTTGTCTTGATAAAGATTTTGGTGATGTTCCTTCTGCTTTTACTGTGTGGAACAAACATTAGGTTTTCTTTGAAGCTCTCATAAAATCCTTCACTGAAACCATCTGGCTCTGGGTGTTTTGGGTTTGGAAACTTTTGATGACTGCTTCTATTTCCTTAGGTGTTACATATCTGTTTAAATTGTTTATGTGGTCTTTATTTAATGTTGAAATGTGGTACCTATCCAGAAAACTGTATATTTCTTTTACATTTTTCGATTTTGGGTACTACAGGTTTTCAAAATATGACCTAAAATAATTCTCTGATTTCTTCAGTGTCTGTTTTTATGTCTCCTTCTTCATTTCTGATTTGACCATTTTAGACATTGCCTTTTGATTAGTTTGAATAAAGGTATGTCAATCTTGTTGATTTTCTTGAAGAGCCAACTCTTTGTTTCTTTGATTCTTTGTTATGTTTATTTTTTTCTATTTTATTGATTTTAGCCGTCAATTTCATTCTTTCCTTTCATCTGCTCCTCCTGGGTGAATTTGCTTCTTTTTGTTCTAGAGTTTACATGTGTGCTGTTAAGTTGCCAGTGTGAGATTTCTCCAAATTTTTCATGTAGGCACCTAGTGCTATGAACATTCCTCTTAGCACTGCTTTCAGAGTGTCCCATACATTTGGGTATGTTGTGCATTCCTTTTCATTGAATTCTATGAAGTTATTACTTTCTTTCCTTATTTTTTTCTGTGTTTCAGTGGTGATTTAGTTGAGCATTGTCCAATTTCCATGAATTTGTAGACTTTCTGTAGTTTGTGTTATTGAATTCTAGCTTTAAGCCATGGTGATCTGATAAGATACAGGGCTTTGTTGCTACTTTTGCATGTGTTGAGGTTTGCTTTGTTACAAAGCATGTGGTCAAGTTTTGAGAAGGTTCTATGAGGCGCTGAGAAAAAGGTATATTCTTTTGTGTTTGGGTAAAATGTTGTATGGATGTCTGTTAAGTCTATTTGAGTCATAATATCTGCTTGTTCCCTTATTTCTCTGTTAAGTTTCTGTCTGGCAAACCAGGCCAACAGTTGGGAGGGGGTTGATATGTAATTTAATCTGTAGTAATATTTGTAATGATTGTTCTGTCTCTTTAAGAGACAAATCATGTCCACTCCCTACACAGTCTGCTGAGGGAGGCTGATCTTCAGCGTGCAGCCTGAGTTCTCTCTCTTTTTCATCTCTCTCTCTCTCTGCCTCTCTGTTCTTCTCCCCTTCTCCCTTCTCTTTCATAACCACTAAATGAATATCCAGCCTCACTCTGCATGGCGTGCCTATCCATCTGTCTCTTGCCTACTGCCACCATATGGATCACTACCAGGGACCAGGCATCTTCAGAGACTTAAGACATCCTCTAGCAAGTCCCTGTCTGGGATTTGCTGCTCTTGGGATCTGCTGCCCCCTGCCTGCCACCACTTGGGGACCTGAAGTGTTTCTGCTGCCTGCTGC
>NC_022028.1:2294532-2295738 GCF_000317375.1 Microtus ochrogaster | reverse complement strand
AGCAGAAGGATGAATCCTATTTTCATACTGATTCTGTTAGTCTGGGTCTTTTTATAGGCAAATTGAGTCCATTGATATTAATGACCAGTGGTTGTTAATTCCTGTTATTTTGGTTTTGTTGTTGTTGGTAGTGTGTGTCTTTCTTTGGGATTTGCTGGTGTGAGGTTACCCACTGTCTGTGTTTTTGTGGTTTCATGGGTACAGCTAACATCCTTGTATTGGAGTTTTGTCTCTATTACTTTCTGTAGGACTTGGTTTGTGGATAGGTATTGTTTTAATCTGGTTTTGTCATGGAGTATCTTGTTTTCTCCCTCTATGGTGATTGAAACTTTGCTGAGTATAAAAGTTTGGGCTGGCATCTGTGTCTCTTAGTGTCTAAAGAACGTCTGTTCAGGACCTTCTAGCTGTCAGAATTTCCATTGAGAAGTTGGATATAATTCTCATAGGTCTGCCGTTATATGTTACTTCTCCTAAAGTCCTTTCTTTATTTTCTATGTTTAGTGTTTTGATTATTATGTGACATGGGAAGGTTTTTTTTTTTTTATTGTTGTTGCTCATTCTATCCGGTGCTCTGGAAGCTTTTTGTACCTTCATAGGGAGGATATCCTTTTTTTAGATTGAGAAAGTTTTCTTCTATGATTTTGTTGAATATATTTTCTGTGTCTTTGAACAAGAATTCTTCTCCTTCTATTCCTAATATGTTTAGGTTTGGTCTTTTCATCTAGATTTCCTGGATGTTTTGTGTTAAGAATTTATTGAATTTGACATTTTCTTTGACCAATTTTTCTGTTTCCTGTATTGTATCTTCAATGCCTGATATTCTCTCTCCCCTATCTTATATTCTGTTGGTTACACTTGCCTCTGTACTTCCTGTCCACTTACCTAGATTGTTCAATTCCCTTGGTTTGTGTTTTCTTTCTTGCCTCTATTTTAATATTCAAGTTTATAACTGTTTCCTTCACCTGCTTGATTATTTCTTTTCTTCACTATCTTTAAGGAACTTGTTGATTTCTTCCATTTTTTTGGTCTTTTCCTCTATTTCTTTAAGGGAATTTTTCATATCTTGTTCAAGAATTTTTCATATCTTGTTTCATATCTATGTCATCTTCATAAAGTTATTTTTAAGGTTGTTATCTTCTGTTTCATCACATTGGGATGTTCAAGTCTTGTTGTTTTAGGGCCACTAGGTTCTGCTGCTGCCATAAT
>NC_022028.1:2260921-2266800 GCF_000317375.1 Microtus ochrogaster | reverse complement strand
ATATCATTCTGGAGGCTTTGATGGAGTTGAAAAATTTATAGTTATAGTTTTCCTTACTTATGATAAAAGATAAAACAGATATAAATATTGTAAGTGTAATTCTTGCATGATAGCTGTTTTGTTATATGTAATTTTACTATGCTAAATTTGAAGCCTTCCTTTCTTTATTTAAACAGAAAAATGGGGGTGATTTGGGATTTCCCTCTGTATGCTGTGATTACCATTAATGAATAAAGAAATTGCTTTGAACCTGTAGCATGACAGAACTTAGGTAGGTGGGGAAAACTAAACTGAATGCTGGGAGAAAGAAAGGCAGAGTTAGAGAGAAGTCATGTAGTCCTACTGGAGACAGATGCCAGAACGTTGTCAGTCAGCCCCTGCCACATGGCAATATACAGATTAATAGAAATGGATTAAATTAATATGTAACAGACAATAAGAAGCTAGAGCTGATGGGCCAGACAGTGTTTTAAATAATACAGTTTCTGTGTGGTTATTTTCAGGGCTAAGCAACTGGAAACCAACAAGCAGCCCTCTGCCAACGGGAAAGAGCAGGGATTCAGGGAACATACCTAAACATAATAAAGACAATATACAGCATGCCAAAGACAACATCAAAATAAACAGAGAGAAACTCAAGGCAATCCCACTGATATTGGGAACAAGAGAAGGTTGTCCACTCTCTCCTTATTTTTTGAATATACTACTTGAGGTCCTAGTTAGAGCAATAAAACAAAAAGGAGATCAAGGGGATACAAATTGGAAAGAAGAAGTTAAACTCTATTTGATGATGAAATGAGAGTTTACATAAGTGACCACCCAAAAAAATCTACCAAGGAACTTTTACAACTCATAAACACTTTCAATAATGTAGCAGGATAAAAGATTAACAAAAAAAAATCATTAGCTCTCCATTACAGAGATGATAAATGGGCTGAGAAAGAAATTAGAGAAACATCACCCTTCACAGTAGAAACAAATAACATAAAATATCTTGGAGTAATTCTAACCAAACAAGTGAAAAATATGTATGAAAAGAGTTCCAGTCTTTGAAGGAAAAAAAATTAAAGAAGACACGAGAAACTGGAAAGATCTCCCATGTTCTTGGGTATGTAGAATTAGCATAGTAAAAATGGCAATCTTGTCAAAAGCAATCTACAGATTCAATGCAATGCCCAGCAAAATCCCAGCAAAATTCTTCACAGACTTCGAAAGAGCAGTACTCAACTTCATATGAAAAAGCAAAAATCCCAGGGTAGCCAAAACAATCCTGTACAATAAAGGAACTTCTGGAGGCATCACAATCCCTGACTTCAAACTCTACTGCGGAGCTACAGTACTGAAAACAGCCTGGTACTGGCATAAAAACAGACAGGAGAAACAATGGAACTGAATAGAAGACCTGGATATCAATCCACACACCTACAAACACCTAATTTTTGACAGAGGCAAAAAAATATAAAATGGAAAAAATAAAGCATATTCAAGAAATAATGCTGCCATAACTGGATATCAACACATAGAAGAATGAAAATAGATCCATATCTATTGCCATGCTCAAAACTCAATTTGATCAAAAATAGATCAAAGACCTCAACATAAAACCAACCACACTGAACCTCACAGAAGAAAAAGTGGCCATACACTTGAAAGCTATGGCCCAGAGTCAGGGGCTGTGAACCCAGACCCTGAATTTCCTGTAAACAACTTGTTATGCTTGCAGCTGCTCTGAGCAAAACAACTTGTTTTTCCTGTGTTGGTAGCTATTCTGAGCATGAGACCCTCAGGAGTTCCTGATGGCAGGGGAGCGGTTTCTCGCAGGGGAGTGGTTTCTCTCAGGGGAGTGGCTTCTTGTGTGTTTGGCTGGGGCGTGTCTATCAGTTAAGGATCCCCATGTAAGCAGCTCTGGTACACAATAAAGGGGGCATTCTTGTTTCTAGGATGACCCATGTCTCTGTCTGTGTGTCTTTGGTGTTTAAATCTCCAGGCCCTTGCCCGGCTCATGAATGGTCCTGTAGTGCAGTTGCCTCAGTACAGGTGTAGTACCATAGTAGTACGAATGGTACAGCCCAGGAGATCTCTTCCTAAATATAACCCCAGCAGCATGACACTGAGAGAAACAATTAATAAATGTTACCACCTGAAACTGAAAAGTTTCTGTAAAGCAAAGGACAGAGTCCACAAGACAAAATGGCAGCCTACAGACTGGGAAAATATCTTCACCAACCCCACAAAAGACAGACGGCTGATCTCCAACATATCCAAAGAACTCAAGTAATTTGCCATCAAAAGAACAATTAGTTCAATAAAAAATGGGTTACAGACCTAAACAGAGAACTCTCAACAGAGGAATCTAAAATGGCTGAAAGACACTTAAGCAAATGTTCAACATCCTTAGTCATCAGAGAAATGCAAATCAAAACAACTCTGAGATTCCATCTTACAACTGTAAGAATGGCCAAGATCAAAGACACTGATGACAACTTATGCTGGAGAGGTTGTGGGGTAAAGGGAACAATTCTGCATTCCTGGTGGGAATGCAAGCTGGTACAGCCCCCTTTGGATATCAGTGTGGCAATTTCTCAGAAAATTAGGAAACAACCTTCCTCAGGACCCAGTAATACCACTTTTGGGTATATATCCAAAGGATGCTCAATCATGCCACAAGGACATGTGCTCAACTATGTTTACAGCAGCTTTGTTTGTCATAGCCAGAACCTGGAAACTACCTAGATGCACCTTGGTCGTAGAATGGATAAGGAAAATGTGGTATATTTACACAGTGAAGTACTACACAGCAGAAAAAATGATGACATCTTGAAATCGATGGATCTAGAAAACACTATTTTGAGTGAGGTAACGAAGACCCAGAAGGATAAATATCATGTGTCCTCATTCATAAGTGGCATTTAGACATAAAAAGAAAACCAGCCTACAAATAAGAATCCCAGAGAACCTAGACAACAATGAGAACCCTAAGAGAAACATAGATAGATCTAATAATCTAAATGGGAAGTAGAAAAAAACAATATGTCCTGAGTAAATTGGGAGTATGATTACCATGTGAGAGCCTAGCAGGGGAGGGGAGAGGAAGGAAGGGGAGCATAGAAAAATGTATTGCTCAATAAAACATCAACAACAAAGACAACAAGAAGAGTTCAGGGTGCAGTCCATCACAGAAAGGGTCAAGAAAACAGGAGCTGGAAGCAGCTGGTTGCAGGGCATCCACAGTCAGGCAGTAGAGACCAGTGAATGTTCCAGGCTCACTCCCCCCCCCCATTTTTTTTTGTTTTTTTGTTTTTTTGAGACAGGGTTTCTTTGTGGTTTTTGGAGCCTGTCCTGGAACTAGCTCTTGTAGACCAGGCTGGTCTCGAACTCACAAAGATCCGCCTGCCTCTGCCTTCTGAGTGCTGGGATTAAAGGCGTGAGCCACCACTGCCAGGCTCACTTCCCCTTTTATACTGAGTCTGGGACACCAAGCTTAGGGAATGGCACCGCTCACTTGTAGAACATGTCTTCCCAGCTCAAGCTAAGATAGTCCCTCACAGCTGAGGCCAAATGCCTGTCTCCCTGGTGATTCTAGGTTCTGCCATATTAATGACTACAACTACACAGGGCAAGAACTTTACTGACTGAGCCATCTCCCCAGGCTCTGTCCACTGTGTCTGACATATAAAGGTCACACCTAATGCTTTGCCTCCATAGGGTGTGCCTGGGCCAAAGCTTTCCTGAAATAACCTCCAGATCCCCATTGAATCAAAGGGCTGGACATTCTCTGCAGCAGGGAAAGCCCTGGGAGGAGCTGTTCACACTGTGAGCCCATGAACATGAAAGACTGATTAAGAGCCTTCCGTCACTGCAGTCTTCTGCATGAGATACACAGGAGACCCAGGCCACTAGCAGCAGCCTTTGGGCCAACTTCACAGAGTTCACAGGTTCTCAGTCATCAAGAGCAGATCCTGGACAAGGGCCAAATCTCCCAGCCTTTCTCACTAAGCCCTTTGTGTGCCTCTCTGTATAGCTGTCTCCTCTTGGTCCACATCTCTCAGTGCCTTCTCCATTTGCTCTGAGGTCTCTCTCATGTGTTGGAGCCTGCCACCCCTGGAGAGAATATTTCTGAAGGGATTGCAGGAGGGGTGTTTGGGAATGGGCAGCTGTGACAACTGGAGGGAAAAACAAGGTCCTTCAATGAACAGAGTTCTGTTAGCAGTAACAGCAATAGCAGCAGCAGTGTTTAGAGTAACTGGTAAAAACTTTCCAGAGATCAGCAAACCTGGGTTCTAGGGTTGACTCTGCCCTGAACCAACAGGTGTTCTTGGGGAGTTCTTCCCTGTGCCCCAGTTCCCAGCTATTAGAAGACACAATTTCTAGAGTCCTCATCATCTCTGGAGCCTGGCGATCAGGAAAGCTGAGCGTCACATAGAAGTGGGAAGCTTACCTCTTGATACCACCAGGCAGATGGTTCTGAGAACAGCAATTGTTCCGTGATTGTCATAGATCCCACAGACATAGCGACCTGAGTCTCTCACCGTGAGTGCAGTCATAGTGACAGTGAAGAAGCGAGAGTCAGGATGGTCCCGGATGGAGAATTTTGGCCACTGAGTATCTGTTCTGAGACTGGACACTAACACTTTACAACTTGCTGGTGATCTTTGCTGACACCACACCTTCTCATTGACTTGTTGGCTGTGATAATACTGGCATGTCACAGAAAATGTCTGGCCCTCCACTGATTGAAATAATTCTGCATCCTCTGCGCAAAAGCCTGGGAAAACATACACCTTTCAGGTCAGAGATTCCCCCAGTCTCCACAACAGGTGAGGGGCTCTCTTCTCTGGGAGTGATCCTCTTTGTGGCTATGCTGAGGGTGTGGCTTAGAGCCAGATGGTGGTTACACACATCTTGTGTTCTGCCTTCATAGCCATAGGGCCCCATTTTGCACCCCTCCAACCCCTCCCATCTCTTCTTCCTGGTTCCTTCCCTCTATTCTTGTCCCCTGTCCTCACCTGAGGCCAGGAGCATCAGCAGGATGGGGGATAGCAGATATGTGGCCTCCGAGGCCATAGGTTCTCTTCTCGAGCTGGAGGGGAGCAAGCAGGGAAGGAGGTTGGGATGCTCTGAGGAGAGGAGACCAGGGCAGAGCAGGGTCCAGGCAGCCTCCACAGCCAGTGCAGGGTGTACTACTGAGGGAGCCGGGACCTCCAAGGACAAGAGGAAAGCTGAATAAGGCCTATGCGGCCCTGTGGCTCCTCCAGCACAGGCTTTGTGTTGAAGCTTCTGAACTAAACTAGATAAAGGGTCACAGAGATGCTGTAATATCCTGCCTTAAAGACCGGAGTGAGAAATTCTGAGAAAGCCCAGGAGGGAACCAAAGTAAAGTAAGAATGTGCTTATTTCTATTCAGCACCACCCATAAGTTCCTCTCTTCCTCATTAGTCTCAAGTTTGTGTTTTCTCCCCACATCTGGCTCCCCCTGAAGGCAGGTGACAGAACCAGAGGCCCTTTGGAGACCTGGCTAGAACTCTATGTCCACCTTGCTCTCAGGTGTTGGGACGTAATCGACCAGCAAATAGGATTAATCAGGCTAGCTTTATTATCAGCTTTATTAAAGGGAAGAAGGGGATAACTTACAAAACCAAGGTTCCAATAAAGAGCAGGAAACAGAAGGGGTGGCGGGGAGCACACCTGCAACATTTCTAAGTAAATATTAACCCAAGGGGATCCCGCCCTTCAAGCAAGGTGATTGGCGGGGCTTCCCCTACATCTCCCCGTTTTGTCTAAATAAGACAGAACCAAACCAAATACAACTATATACAATAGGAACAAATAATAAATATAAAATTACAAATAACAATACTGAGCAAGAAACATATAACAAA
>NC_022028.1:2258846-2260041 GCF_000317375.1 Microtus ochrogaster | reverse complement strand
CCAATACAATTTTCTAAAAACAATAATTCACAAATACCAATCATCCCATAAAACCAGTTAATCCCCCCTTATTTTTCATGAAAGTACCCTTAATCCCATAAAATACCTCTCCCATCCCCTCAACCCTATATCAACCACTAAATGATGTCCCTAAACCTGAGGGCAAACTCTGTTGGAAGAGGGGACGTGGTCCTCTAAGATTGCTTCCAGCTGACGTGGGGGCTACATTCTTCTTAGGGGGTCCTGTGAAAGCAAATGATGGTAAAATTCCCATAATAACATTTGGTCTGAGAGTATTGTAACTAGCCTCTGAGTGTTTCGAGGAGGTCCAGCCAGAGTGTTGTCAAAAATGTGCACCATTCGAAACTGTCTTGTGCAGTTGGTACCAAAAAACAGGTCTAATTTTAGCGCTAAAAAAGTATGACATCATAATAATCAGGTTGAGTTGATGTTGTGGGGCCCCATCTTCATCCTGGAAACTTCAAAAATTACTGTAGGAAAATTTGTTGTTTGTTGCAGAAAATTTAAACATTAACTACAAAGACATATACTGACATGAAGGCATAAGTTGCAAACAATGCCACACCAGTTTGGAATTATGATTAATAGGGTGATATTTATTTAAAGGGGAAAAAAGTTACAGATAACCATCCCAGACAACAGCCCTCTGCACAATCAGGAAGGAGTCTAGTTGCTGGAAACGGAGCAGGAAGCGAAGAGAGTGAGAAGGGAAGTAGCTGCTTTTTTAAAGGGAGAGATCACACCCTAATGGGCTGGTATCTCAGCAGCTATAGGCTGGAGGAGTGGAAGGACCTCCCACAATACTGACATATAAAGAAAGATACAGATATGAGGAAAGGCAAAGAAAGTTTATCAGGTATATTATTATTCTTATTCTGTCCCATATCATGGCTCCTGACTTGAGACAGAAACTCTGAGATATCTCTTATCACCAGGCTTGGAGTTGAAGAGAGACTGAGCCATAGTCCAACTCTAAAACCAGCTCTTACATATTTATAAAGAAAATGCTTAATAAGACATATTTTAAAAAATGTATACTTACAGAATCTATTCAGTTTTATTGCTGATCCTTAGTGGGTTGTAATTAGTTTTCATTCATCAGTATTTAAATATTCAGGGTCCCTTAAATTCTTTGAAGATGAATGTTTTCCTGTGGAGATAAGAACCCTGCCCC
>NC_022028.1:2255680-2256352 GCF_000317375.1 Microtus ochrogaster | reverse complement strand
TCCAGATTGCAGAAGGCCCATAGGTTGAATAACCTTTTTGATAGCCCTGAGATCTGTCACCATTCTCCCTTTACCAGATTTTTCCTTAACCACAAACACAGGAGAATTCCAAGGGCTGGTAGATTCTTCTGTATGTCGAGCATCTAATTACTCTTGTACCAGCTGTTCTAAAGCCTGTAATTTTCCTCAGCTAAAGGCCATTGCTTTGTCCATATTGTTTTCTCAGTCAACCATTTTAGAGGCAAGGCTGTTGGTATCTCTGAAGGGACATCAATTGCTTTGTGTTCTTGTACAGCCTGAACGGCTGGTTTCCACCGTCTGTAATATCTTTTAATATTGTTCTCAGAAATATAGGCTCCAGAAACAGCAGGAATGTTAATTTGGGTATTTCATTGCTGTAATAGGTCATGGCCCCATAAATTCACTGCAATATTGGCTACATATGGCCTTAGTTTTCCTATTTGTCCTTCTAGCCCTATGCATTTAACCCATTTCATGCTTTGTCTTACTCGAGATAGGGTTCCAGTTCCCAGGAACTGAACATTTACATCCTGAAGAGGTCAATATGGATGCCAAGATTCTGGAGTAATGATACTTACATCCACACCTGTGTTCAGCAGGCCAGTAATAAAAATGCCATTTACACAGACTCTTAGCTTTGGTCTTTGATCA
>NC_022028.1:2252609-2253559 GCF_000317375.1 Microtus ochrogaster | reverse complement strand
AATGACCATTGCCTGCCAGTAGGTGGCGGGGTGCACCTGAGTCCACGTGGCCGGGAAGTCAGAAATAAATACTCAAAACCGGAAGTTAAACCACAGACTGTGTGCTGTGTGAATTAGAGTATAGCTGTAAACAGCAGTGGGAGGGCCAGGAAACTGGGCAGAGCCAAAGCCAGACTCAGCGGAGGCAGTCATGGATGATGCTGCCTGAGAGGTTAGACAGCTCAGATCGAGACACGTGCCCTGCAGTCTGCCTGCCTTACTTCCGTGACTGCAGCGCGGGCAGTAACCACTGGCTAGAATGGCAGCGCTCTTTCAGCAGTGGCTGTACTGCTGCCAACCAAGCTCGAACGCTGGGAAACTCAGCTTAGACAGGCGGGGAGTAGTTAGTGCACTTGGGCCCGAGTCATGTGTGTCCTCCACTCTGTTGCAAGTGCTGGGAAAATTAGGTGGCGCTGGAGCCTCCAAGCTGTGGCTGTGTACTAAACAGAGGGGTGCCTGGCTACTGGGCCTGGAGCACGTTGTGAAACTTCCTCACAAGCGCTGGGAAGATAGGACCCAGGCAGTGAGCAGCGACACAAAACTGTGCACTGGGATACCCGCTGAATTTAAGTGTTCTCTCAATCTAAAGATCAAAGCCGAATCCACAGTGCAGCGGACATGAGATAGGCCCCTGTGCGGCAGGGCCGTGCTCAGGGGCGGAGGCAAAAATCCCAATGTTGGGTGCCAGAATGTTGGGCAACCGGCAAATAGGATTAATCAGGCTAGCTTTAATATCAGCTTTATTAAGGGGAATAAGGGGATAACTTACAAAACCAAGGTTCCAATGAAGAACAGGAAACAGAAGGGGAGGCTGGGAGCACACCCGCAACATTTCTAAGTAAATATTAGTCCAAGGGAATCCCGCCCTTCAAGCAAGGTGATTGGTGGGGCTTCCCCTACACTCAGGGATC
>NC_022028.1:2249900-2251496 GCF_000317375.1 Microtus ochrogaster | reverse complement strand
CAGGCATGCATCTGCAGCCATGCTGTGACCTGTTCTGGAGCGCGCACAACTGTGGCCCAGGGTTACTTCACCTGCTCCTTGTGGTCAAACAGTGAGCTTTGTGCAGGGGATTCCAGTCTCTATGGCCCTTAACTCAGGAAGTGGTGGCCTCACCAAGGCAGCTCACAAAGTGACCAATAGCTCAGAGGCCTGGAGGACCTGTGGGTGTTGAAGCCTCAGGGCAGGATGGAGAGTGTGGCCTCCTGTGCTCTGAAGAAGTGAGAGGCTTCTCTGAAAGATGGTGAGGACGAAAGCAGAGAAGCCATGAGGGTAACCGCATAGGAACAAAGACTGCAGGAGAGACTGGAACACACTGGTCCAGGACAGGAGGCTGAGACAAGGGCTGTGGGTGTCCACCTTGTAGAGAACCTGGAAAGGGTGCCGTTGAGGGGGTCATGGGGGCCACAGACAAGTCAATTATCAGGCTCCTCTAGGGGAGCACAGACAGGTTCTGCCAGGACACTGAGGCCCTGCCATCAGTCTGAGCCAGCCTTTCAGGCCTCAGTGGGGTCTTAGGTGTTCAAATACGACACCCTGTTAGTGTTGTTCTGACCTCCAGTCATCCATCGTGACGACTCCAGGATAAGCAGGTACTGTAGTTTAGAGGAGGGACGGTAGAGCATTGCCTGTACCCTGGACATCTCTCAGAGAGCATGGCAGTAGTGCGGTCTCTCCCTACCCAGTTAAAGCCTGGGCCTAACCCAACTCCATAGAGCCAAAGGCCACATCATGATAATGTCAGTAACATTTCTGTGTTCTCGCAATCAAAAGAACAGGAAAGCTACAGAGAAACCCTGTCTCGAAAATAAAAAACAAAAAACAAAAACAAAAAACAAAACAAAAAACAAAAAAGACTGGGCTTTTCAGGAATCATGTGACAGGCAGCCCAGTCTGCTAATCTGACTGAAATGCTTGGACGGCCCCTCCTTCGGAGACCCTGTTCCCTGCTCCTCTTCATCCTGGGACTGCCTGTGATGGGCACAGACGATCCACATTTGGGACCCTTGTGGAACCTTTGCAGGTTGGAGTTTCTTAAGAGAAACTGGGTCACTGGAGTCAGGCTTGGAGGTTGTATAGTTGGGTCCCACTTTGTGTTCCTTATCTGCTTCTTGGGTACTGACACAGTGTGACCTTCAGCCTCCTGCACCTGCCAATGTGTCTTCCCTGCTGAGATGACCGCACCCTTCTGGAACTATGAGCCAAAATAAACCATGTGTCCCTTAAATTGCTTTTTTTTTTGTATCTTATACCATAGCAACAAGGAGGAAACCAAACCCAAACAGAATGTCAAATCCAGGAAACCATGCTACTGTGACTGAAAATATTTTGAGCCAGTTCACACAGGAGCAGCACACTTGTGAGCACTCTCGTGAGCACACCTTTGAGCACACTGTGAGCACACCTTTGAGCACACTGTGAGCACACTGTGAGCACACCTGTGAGCACATCTGTGAGCACTCTCGTGAGCACACTGTGAGCACACCTGTGAGCACACCTGTGAGCACACTGTGAACACACTGTGAGCACACCTGTGAGCACACTGTGAGCACACTGTGA
>NC_022028.1:2249335-2249800 GCF_000317375.1 Microtus ochrogaster | reverse complement strand
CACTGTGAGCACACCTGTGAGCACACTGAGCACACCTGTGAGCACACCTGTGAGCACACTGTGAGCACACTGTGAGCACACCTGTGAGCACACTGTGAGTACACCTGTGAGCACACCTGTGAGCACACTGTGAGCACACCTGTGAGAACACTGTGAGTACACTGTGAGCACACTGTGAGCACACCTGTGAGAACACTGTGAGTACACTGTGAGCATACTGTGAGTACACCTGTGAGCACTCCTGTGAGCACTCCTGTGAGCACACTGTGAGTACACCTGTGAGCACACCTGTGAGCACTCCTGTGAGCACACTGTGAGTACACCTGTGAGCACACCTGTGAGCACACTGTGAGCACACCTGTGAGCATTCCTGTGAGCACACCTGTGAGCACACTGTGAGTACACCTGTGAGCACTCCTGTGAGCACTCAGGCCTTCTGAGTTTCTCTCTGTCATCCACAAAACT
>NC_022028.1:2246112-2247085 GCF_000317375.1 Microtus ochrogaster | reverse complement strand
TCCTACAGATAACATCTCCTCCTTCAAGAGTTTCCCAGACAACAGCATCCAGCTTAACTTGATTTCTCTCTCCCTGTTGCATAATCCTCAAGAAGGGATCTTGTCTTCTTGGTCCATGGTTGGGATTGTTCAGAGGAGCACAGAGGAGGACAAATCTAAGTGTTGATTCCCAGAGAGGAAGGCCCTAGATGCTGGGAGAGCAGGCTGCTTCATAAGCAAGGGCCTGCCCAGGTGGCTAGATTTGTGCCAGCTAAGGCAAGGACAAGGGGCTGTAACAGCAGTGGCCACCCCTGAATCTCATGACTCCCATGAAAGGTGACA
Source organism: Microtus ochrogaster (assembly GCF_000317375.1). Classification (NCBI taxonomy): domain Eukaryota; kingdom Metazoa; phylum Chordata; class Mammalia; order Rodentia; family Cricetidae; genus Microtus; species Microtus ochrogaster. The sequence goes on along the minus strand of NC_022028.1, from coordinate 2,246,764 downwards.
TGGAGGAGCACAGCATGGTTTTTTTTTTTTTGCCTTCTCAACTATTCAGGCAGAATGGCCAGTGGTGCTGGGCATTGGTTCATGTCTTCTGAGGGTACAGACTGCATACCCAAGATGATCGTGGCCTGTGAAGAAATGGCAGGGCAAGCAGGGGACATTCTGAGACTTAGATGTCACCCATGATTACAGGCTCAATTCATGTCACAGTTCCTCCTTAGCCCCACCCACCCCCAGATCCTCTGTGAGATAGACGCGGCTGAAACCCTTAAGTCACTGTTGTGCGTCATCATTGTCTGTTCTCCAAATGACCTCCATGTGACAGCAAACAAGACAGTGAAGATAAGGGTCTTACTGAAGAGTCCACAGACTATGAGAACAACCATGTTGGATACGGAGACCCTGCAGAGAGAGGAGATTGAAGGTTGATCAATGACCACCCACATTGCCAAGTCTGGGAACCTCCTCCCCATCCAGTCTTTCCAGTTTGGTCCTCCCTGACTTCCCGCCAGCCTGTGGGATAGTTTAGTAGATCTCTTCTGAAAATAACCAAATAGAAATGTGTTTGCAGGAGAGTCAAGGGTTCAGGTCCAGGAGATGCATAAGGAGGAGTTCACCGGGGATCTCGGCCTTGTGTGGAATAGCAACAGGTCCA
>NC_022028.1:2225692-2230436 GCF_000317375.1 Microtus ochrogaster | reverse complement strand
AACTCACAGAGATCCACCTGCCTCTGCCTCCCGAGTGCTGGGATTAAAGGCGTGCGCCACCACCGCCCGGCTGGTATTGATTTTTGTATATTGATACAAAAGTTAAAGTAAATTGAATATTGTATGCTTCTACCTCTGTTTAAAACATTTGTTATGTATTGATACATATATATATATATATTGTATTGATATATATGCATATATTTACCATATGGCAGTGTACATGTCTACCTCTGATATTATTTATGTAATGACATTGTTTACATTTGGAGGTCATTATCCTAATTTATTGCATAGTTGTTTATTCTCTTAGTCTTCAAGTTAGATAGGTATCGAGAATTATAAATCAATAGTCATATATGTTTGCCATATTTATATTTAGGCTAATCAGGTTCTTTAGATACATAGAGATTATATTTAGTATAGATTGTATAATCTTCAACCTCTTCAAAAAGCTGTAGAAAATGGCCTTTAATCTAACCAAGAGTTCTGTGCTAATGAGACACAATCACTCCTGGCAACACCGCTCTACTCCCGAGAGAACGTTGAGCACCAAAGACACTCCACTGGGAGCTTGTCTTCTTCTTGGCAGAGCTGGCCTTTGGGCAAAGAAAAGCCCATACCTCGACTACTGACAGAGATACAGAGTATCCGTAAATGGATAAAAACAGGATTGTCTTATCTTGCCAAGACAGGGTAAGATAGTTCTAAAAAGTTCCTTGCCTTTGAAAATGGTATGTCAGTTATATTAGGCCTTAGCCAAATTTGGTTGCCTCAACATTGCAAACGAGACTTTGGGTGATTGCCCAGGTAATCAGTTTTCTCTGTCATTTGTTGCACATTTTGGAAGTTTCTCGTTTTTACTTCCTGGTTGCTCAAGTAATATTACTTCCCTTCTCAGATCTTTAATGGAGTTGAAGATTAGATAATTTTAGTTACCCTCTACATTATTTAGACTCCTTGAAGTAGAAAGCTTAGTAAAACTTTTGTTGTACGTTTCTTGCTTAATATTGTTTGTTGTTTGTAATTTTAATTTTGGTATCTGTTCCTACTGTATATAGTTGTATTTGGTTTGGTTCGATCTTGTTTAGACAAAGGGGGAGATGATGGGGAACTTCAGTCAATCACATTCTGTTTAGGGTGTGTCCCCCTGGGCCACAGAAAAACAGATAAAACATCCAGGTGCTCTTGCCTCTTTCCTTTTGTTCCCTGCGCTCCTGAATCACTGGAACCTTGGTTTTGTAAGTTCTCTTTCTTCCGTTTATTAAAAGCTGAATCTATGATATTGAACTGGTCTGGTTAATTCTGAATACAGAATGACCATGCCCCATCAAAGGGGATACAAATTGGAAAGAAGAAGTCAAACTCTCATTATTTGTTGATGTAATGATATTTTACATAAGTAACACCCCAAAAAATCTACCAAGAAACTTTTACAACTCATAAACATTTTCAGTAATGTAGCAGGATAAAAGCTTAACTAGAAAAATCAGTAGCTCTCCTTTACACTGATGATAAATGGGCTGAGAAAGAAATTAGAGAAACATCATCCTTCACAAATAACATAAAATATCTTGGAGTAACTCTAACCAAGCAAGTGAAAAATATGTATAAAAAGAGTTCAAGTCTTTGAAGAAAAAAATTAAAAAAGACAGCAGGAAATGGAAAGATCTCCCATGTTCTCGGGTAGGTAGAATTAACATAGTAAAAATGGCAATCTTGTCAAAAGCAATCTACAGATTCAATGCAATGCCTACCTAATTCCCAGAAAAATTCTTCAAAGACTTTGAAAGAACGGTACTCAACTTCATATGGAAGGGCAAAAATCCCAGGACAGCCAAAACAATCCTGTACAATAAAGGAACTTCTGGAGGCATCACAATCCCTGACTTCAAACTCTACTGCAGAGCTACAGTACTGAAAACAGCCTGGTACTGGTCTAAAAACAAACAGGAGGACCAGTGGAACCAAATCGAAGACCAGGATATCAACTCAGACACCTAACAACACCTGATTTTTGACAAAGAGGCAGCAGCAACAGCAGCAGCAGCAGCAGCAGCAGCAGCAGCAGCAGCAGCAGCAGCAGCAGCAGCAGCAGCAGCAGCAGCAGCAGTGTTTAGAACAACTGGTAAAAACTGCCCAGAGATCAGCAAACCTGGGTTCTAGGGTTGGCTCTGCCCTGAACCAACAGGTGGCCTTGGGGAGTTCTTCCCTGTGCCCCAGTTCCCAGCTTTTAGAAGATAGTTTCTAGATTCCTCTCCAACTCTGGAGCCTGGTGATCAGGAAAGCTGAGGGCCACATAGAAGGGGGAAGCTCACCTCTTGACACCACCAGGCGGAACCTTCTGAGAACAGCCACTGTTCTCTCATTTTTAAGGATCCCACAGAAATAGAGACCCGAGTCTTTCACTGTGAGTGCAGTCTTGGTGACAGTGAAGAAGCGAGAATCAGATTTGTCCCGGATGGAGAATTTTCGCCGCCGAGTCTCTGTCCTGAGACTGGACACTAACACTTTACAACGTTCTGTTGATGTTTGCTGACACCACACCTTCACGTTGATGTGTTCGCTGTGATCATACCGGCATTTCACATAAAAGGTCTGGCCCTCCACTGTTTGCAATAACTCTGTGTCCTCTGCACAACAGCCTGTGAACACACACACCTTTCAGACCAGAGTCCCCCAGTCTGCACAGCACGGCTAGGAGAGGGGCTCCCTTCTCAGTGACTGACAGCTTAGAGTAGGCTGCTGGCCACAACACAGCATGTGTTCCACCTTTCCAATAGAGCCCCGTTTTGCACACCTCCCAACCCCTTCCCTCTCCTGCCCCTGGTCCGTTCCCTCTATCCTTGTCCAATGTCCTCACCTGAGGCCAGGAGCACCAGCAGGATGGGGGATAGCAGGTATGTGTCCTCCCAGGCCATAGGTCCTCTTCTCGAGCTGTAGGGGAGCAAGCAGGGAAGGAGGTAGGGATGCTCTGAGGAGAGGAGACCAGGGCAGAGCAGGGTCCAGGCAGCTTCCAAAGGCAGTGTAGGGTGAACTCCTGAGGAAGCCTGGACCTCCTAGAACAAGAGGGAAGCTGAGCAAGGCCTACGCGGCCCAGTGGCTCCTCCAGCACAGGCTTTACGTTGAGGCTTCTGAACTGAGCTAGATAAAGGGTCACAGAAATGCTGTAATATCCTGCCTTAAAGACCGGAGTGAGAAATTCTGAGAATGACCAGGAAGGAACCATAGTGAAGTAAGAATGTGCTCAGTTCTTCTCAGCACCACCCACAATCCCCCACTTTCTCTTGGACGTCAAGTTACAATTGTCTCATCTACCTCCTATAACTGAAATTAGCTCATTGATATTAATCTCCATTTTATAATGTGGCATTACTTCTCTTCCATCTTGCACCCTGTGTTTCCTCTCTGTGTCTCCTTAGCATCCTCAATGGGCCTCAACTCTCCTCGCTTGTGGATTATTAGGTGAAGATGTGTTGCATTTGTTTATGCTGTGAAATATTTGTTTATATGATGCAAAGGTGCATTGCATTCTTTTATGTTGCATTTGTTTAACTCTGTGAAGCTGCCTAAAACACTAGTTTGGTCTAATAAAGAGCTTAATAGCTAGTCAGGAAAGGTACAGACAGGAATGCCAGGCAGAGAGAATAAATAGAAGGAGAAAAAGAAAAAAAAAGCACAGAAGCAAAATATATATGGTATGATTTAAGAAAACCTGGAAAGAAACATGCCAAGCTGAGGTCTGGCAACATAAGTAGGAATAGCATCTGTGTGATTATTTGGGAGCTAGATAGCAGGTCCCCAAAGAGTAAAAATATAAAAAAAAACCCCAAACAAAACCCCAAACAACCATACTTTCTTTTTCTATTTGCCTTGAAGTTCTGATTATACCTCCTGCCTACCTATTGGTTATTGAACTTTTTATTATATTAATCATAGCAAAGCAATACACGTTCACAGAGTGTACAAATAACTCACATCACTCTCTGGCACCATCTTTGAGGGTACTAAACATGCACATAGTGTATATAAATGCACCTTACACATAATAAAGTAAACAAACCTACAAAAAGAAAAGATGAGAGCACACAAATCAAAGACTTGGTCCCTGTGTTGGTTGGTTTTTATCAACTTGACATAAACCCAGGCATATCTGGGAGCAGGGAATCTCAACGGAGGAGCCCTTCAGCAAGGAAACTCTCTAGACTTCATTCCCACCAGGAGGTGGTGCCCTGCTATTCCTGTGGCCTCCTTCTGGTCACACACACAGTGGCTGTCATAGGTAGCACTGAAGATTCAATGATAAAATGCACACAGTATGTTGATGCATGTACTGATCCCATCCTACGGACACCATCTCTGCTTCCAAGAGTTTCCCAGACAACATCATCCAGCTTAACTTGATTTCTCTTTTCCTGTTGCATAATCCTCCAGAAGGGATCTTGTCTTCTTGGTCCATGGTTGGGAGTGTTCAGAGGACCACAGAGGAAGACAAATCAGAGTGTCTGATTCCCAGAGAGGAAGGCCCTAGATGCTGGTAGAGCAGGCTGCTTCATAAGCAAGGGATTGCCCAGGTGGCTAGATTTGCACTGCCTAAGGCAAGGACAAGGGGCAGGAGTAGCAGTGGTTGCCCCTAAAGCTCACGTCTCCCATGAAAGGTGGCAGGGAGGAGCACAGGGATGTCTTATTTCAGGCCAACTCATTTATTTAGGCAGAATGACCAGAGGTGCTGGGCAATGGTTCC
>NC_022028.1:2223671-2224227 GCF_000317375.1 Microtus ochrogaster | reverse complement strand
GGAGTCATTTCCAAAAATTGCAGAGTTGAGAGCCTAGTCATGCATGAAGGTGCATGCCTTTTATCTCACTCTTGGGAAGCAGAGGCAGGTGGATCTATTTCTGTTGAGTTTTCAGTCAGCCTGATCAAAAGAGTGCTTCAGGCTAGCTAAAGCTACACAGTGAGATCTTATCAAACCAAACCAAACCAAACCAAACCTGTGGCTTGATCACGTTCCAGCTCTGACTGTCAGTATCCCTGCACTACAGAGGTTCCCGACTTGTATGAAGTCACACAATATGCCTGTCATGAAAACCCAGGCTCACTGAGAGTATTTCACTACATTATCCCACTCCTGTGTTGGTGGGACTATTAGCCACTAAAAACACCATTTCCCTCCTCTTGATACCCAGGTGTGAAAGAAAGTAGAAGGTGATATGGGGAGTATGGGGTGAGCTGTGGAACAGGATGAACTGGGGAGGTTGGGATGAACTGGGGAGGTTGGGATGAGCTGGGGAGGTTGGGATGAACTGGAGAGGTTGGGATGAACTGGGGAGGACAGGATGAACTGGGGAGGA
>NC_022028.1:2220446-2221974 GCF_000317375.1 Microtus ochrogaster | reverse complement strand
CACCAAGGGCATCTTGGGAGTAGGAGAGTAAATTACAGGAGATTACTAAGGACACAACTTCTAAGTAGAGACTTGAAAATGGAGCCCAAATATGTTCCATGTCTACTGATTGCCCTTTATTGAACCCTGCTACCCAAAGGGATTCATGGATAGGACCCCACTTACGATTGTCCTCACTGGACCTCAGATGAAGATTCTGGGAGAAAGCCAGGCTTCTAGGAACCCTGGGCTCCAGTGCATCCTCACCTGACCCAGCTCCCTCTCCCCTCTAACAGCTTGTGCCCTGCAGCCTGAAAGGTCAGCAGAGCTGTGTTGTGTTGACTGAGCTATGGGACATTTGGTGAGTCATGCAAGGGCTGGAGATTAAAGAACACAAGAGACATGAGTCATTTGTGAAGAGAGAAGACAGAATGCCATTTATTCAAGCTGAGAAAGGCTTATATACCTAACTGCTGCACAGTGGAAATCGCCCAGGCAGGTGGGGAATTACCAGGCTCAAGACTGAACAAACAACTCCCCTAGCTAACCACCAGGGTGGCAGAGCGAGCCTAGGAACAAATAAGAAACTGCAAGCTATGTTCGAGATGAACCCCAGGTGGAGGGGTAGACCCATGGGTCCTACAGATTCCCCTTAAATTACATGACTAAGCCTGTCTTAGGTGGCATTGGACGTCAGACAACACTCCTTATCTGCCATGGGAAAGTGTCAGCTTTTACCTGCTCCCAGTCAGGAATATTAAAACCCCCGCCTGTGAAAACCAACTCTAAAACTATCTTAATGAACTCTTGAGCTCTCTTAGTTTTCTTAGCGGTGCCTTGCGTCTCTAAAAGAACTATCAAAGAACTATAAAAAGTATTGGCCCGCCAATACTTGACCAGAATTACCAGCACCCGTCTTCAATTCATGCTAACCATCAGTATCTTACCTGCTGGCCAGGCTTCCGAGGGCAAGCTCTCAGGGGTCCCTACTTCCTGATATTGCTGTGGGTCTGCACCTGCAGTGCCTGTGCAATGGGACAGTTCAGGAGTGGGGAAAGGGGCTGGAGATTAAAGAACAGAAGAGATGAAAGTCATTGGTGACGAGAGAAGGCCTAATGCTGCTTATTCAAGCTGAGAGAAATCCTTATATAACTAACTGCTGCACAGTCGAAATCCCCCAGGCTCCAGACGGAGCAAACAACTCCCAAAGGCTAACCACCAGGGTGGGCAGAGCGAGCCTAGGAACAAAGAAGATGTTTTTCCAGAAATTGCAAGGTATCCTCAATATGAACCCTGGGAAGAGGAGTAGACCTTGGGCCCTATACTCTGTAAGCACTGGTCTTCCTAAACTCAAATGAATTGTGTTTTGTTCAGTTTTTCAGTTGCAAGAGTCCTGTGACACATGGTTGATGGAAGTCAAATGTTGTAAACAATCCCCGTGTTGTGTGTATACATTGTCATGTGAATATGGATATACATGTGCGCAAGGGTGTACATGCGTGTGGGGCTAGGGGTCAACCTCACGTGCCATTCTTCAGGATACCTGACT
>NC_022028.1:2203131-2206226 GCF_000317375.1 Microtus ochrogaster | reverse complement strand
CTGGGAGTTGTAGTTTTTCAAAAGAACAACATACCACCCTTTTTATTTTGTTAAAAAAAATTGGGGGGGGGGCTCAGAGGGTAGGGAATAGTCGTGTGGCCCTGCCTTTTAACGGGGAGCGCAAGGGTATCTGGGGAGGATATCCCATACCTGTGCGCACAGGTAACCATAGTCCAGGAGGAGTCTGGGAGTTGTAGTTTTCCAAAAGAACAACAAGGGGAACAGAAAGAGCACAGCCAGGCTCTGTCAGGACACTGAGGCCCTGCCATCAGTCTGAGCCAGCCTTTCAGGCCTCAGTGGGGTCTTAGGTGTTCAAATACAACACCCTGTTAGTGTTGTTCTATGACCTCCAGTCATCCATTGTGAGGACCCCAGGATAAGCAGGGACTGAGGTTCTGATGTGAGACATTCCCTTTCCAGCGTGTTTGCACACTTGGTCCCCAGCTGATGGTGCTGCTTGGGTGTGGATTCCCAAGTCAGATGAAGGATGGTGGAGCATTGCCCCTACCCTGGACATCTCTCAGAGAGCACGGCAGTAGTGGGTTCTCTCCCAACCCAATTCAAGACTGGGCCTAACCCAACTCCATAGAGACAAAAGCTACATAGTGATAAAGTCAGTCCCATTTTGTGCCCTGTCCACCCTCCCCTCCCTCCTCTAAAGTACAGGCTTTCCAGGGATCATATGACCAGCAGCCCAGTCTGCTAATCTGACTGGAATGCTTGGAGGCCCCTCCTCCACTGCAGCACTTCCTCCCTTGACTTCATTTTCCTTCTCCCCAGTGTCCACAGATAGATAAGCTGGCCCTGCGATTTTAGTCCTAAGAAACATCTCCAGGGTCCTTCATACCCTTTGCACTCACACTGAGACCCTGCTTCCCAGCTCCTCTGCATCCTGGTACTGCCAGTGATGGGGGCAGGTGACCCACATTTGGGACCCTTGTGGAACCTTTGCGGGCTGGGGTTTCTTCAAAGAAACTGGGTCACTGGAGTCAGGCTTGGAGGTTGTATAGTTGGGTCCCACTTTGTGTTCTGTATTTGCTTCCTGGGTGCAGAGGAAGTGTGACCAGCCTGCCTCCTGCACCTGCCAGCGTGTCTTCCCTGCTGAGATGATTGCACCCTTCTGGAACTATGAGCCAAAATAGATCCTGTGTCCCTTAAATTGCTTTCATTAGCATTTTTTACTGCTGCAGCCAGTGCAGCCTGGATGCCAAGACTGGCAGGGGTGCCGGGATTGAGACATGGAGGCTTCTTTTCAGGTGGAAGAACAGCAACCTTTATTTTGCCCAGCAACCTTTTATACCTCTACTCCTTCTGTGGAGACCCACCAGCCAGAAAGAACAAACATCCTTGTCAATTACAGACCACAAGGAAGTTCCGCTGGATCACAACATTTTACCATAGCCACAAAGAAGTAAACAAAGGTCAAACAAATATAAATTCAAGAAAATGCGCTACTGTGACTCAAAACATTTTGAGTCAGTTCACACAGGCCACTGTAGTGGGAGCCATGAGGAGCACCACCGTGCGCACACCTGTGAGCACAGATATGAGCACACCTGTGAACAGTCCTGTCAGCACTCCTGTGAGCACAGTTGTGAACACTCCTGTGAGCACTCCTGTGAGCACACCTGTTAGCACATCTGTGAGCACAGCTGTGAGCACACCTATTAGCACACCTGTGAGCACACCCATGAACACGCCCGTGAACACACCCATGAGCACACCTATTAGCACGCCTGTGAGCATGCCCGTGAGTGCACTTGTGAGCACTCCCATGAGCAGAGCTATGAGCACAGCCATGAGCACACCTGTGAGCACACCTGTGAGCACACATGTCAGCACACCTGTGAGCAAAACTGTGAGCACACTGTGAGTACACCTATGAGCAAACCTGTGAGCACACCTGTGAGCAAACCTGTGAGCACACTGTGAGTACACCTGTGAGCACTCAAGCCTTTTGAGTTTCTCTCTGTCATCCATCAAACTGCAGGTAGAGACAGCACCTACCCTGCAAAGTCTTTGAGAGGATTCGTGAGATACTGTATGGAAAAGTTTGGTGCTCAATAAATATGAGATATTAATAGTCAATGTAAAATCATAGTGGAGACATAGATAAATTGGTAGACCACTTTCCTAGCATGCAGGAAGTGCCAGGTACAAACTCCAGGGCCACATAATTTGGCATGGTGGCACACACCTGTAATTGTAGCACTCAAGATGTGGTGGGAGGATCTGAAGTTCAAAGTCATCCTTGGTACATGAGAATTCTAGTTTTTTTACGTAAAATATCTATCTCTTTTCTACATACAGAGGTATGACGTCTTTAGTGATTATTTGTTCTTAAAGGGGACAACATCAATTTAAAAATAAAATCTCGTTGTTTAAATGAGGGTCACAAGCTGTGATGGTGTAATCCCCACACCGGGTATGCTGAGGCAGGAGTATTGTGGTTTTAAGGCCAGCTGGGCCACATGGTGAGATCCTGTCTCAAAAACACCAAACCAAAGAAAACAAACAATAAAAACAACAACAACAACATAAAAAGAAAACAATCCACCCCCCCCCACACACACACACATAAAACCCAGGTATTGGGTTCTGGAGAGATGGTTCCATGGTTAAGAGAGAGCACTGATCTTACAGAAGATCCAAGTTCATCTTAAGAACCCATTAGCATCAACCCAGCTCCAGGACCCAATGCCCCCTTCTGGATTCCTCAGGCTCCTGCACACTCACAGGTGTACATACCTCTGCCTTCTGGATGCACATAATTAAAAATAATATTTAAAAAAAGAAAACAAGGGCTGGGTTTCCCTCAGTGTCGGAATATTTACTTATCATGGACAACAGCTGAGTTAGTTTGATACCCTCAACATGAAGGAGAAAATGGTTCATGTTGCTGGGCTGGAGAGTTGGCTCAGTGGTTAGAGCATTGTTGCTCTTGCAGAGGACCTGATTTTGCTTCCCAGCATCCACAAGGGGACTTACAACTCTCTGCAAGTCCAGTACCAGGAGGTTTGAAGCCCTGTGTTGTGATGAGCTTTTCTCTGTTCTGTCAGTCAGCTCCTAAATAATGACATGGGAATTTCTTTTTT
>NC_022028.1:2200287-2202989 GCF_000317375.1 Microtus ochrogaster | reverse complement strand
CAGTCAGGGTTCCCTGCCCTGTGGGGAGTCCAAGGACCACCCACCTCCTTCCAGGTCTAGTTAGGTGAGCATCCAAACAGCCTAGGCTCCCACAAAGCCAGTACGTGCAGTAGGATCAAAACCCAGTGCCATTGTTCTTGACTTTCAGCAGTCTTCATTGTCCACTATGTTCAGCGAGTCCGGTTTTATCCCATGCTTTTTCAGACCCTGTCCAGCTGGCCTTGGTGAGTTCCCGATAGAACATCCGACATGGGGATTTCTTATTAATTATGAAACCTTGCCTTTTAGTTTACACTTGTCTCAACTAGCTCTTATAGCATAAATGAGCTCATTGATATTAATCTACTTTTTATAATGTGGCATTACTTCTCTTCCACCTTGCACCCTGTGTTTCCTCTCTGTGTCTCCTTAGCATCCTCCATGGGCCTCAACTCTCCTCCCTTGTGGAATATTAGGTGAAGATGTGTTGCACTTGTTTATGTTGTGAAATATTTGTCTATATGATGCAAAGGTACATTGCATTCTTTTATGTTGCATTTGTTTAACTCTGTGAAGCTGCCTAAAACACTAGTTTGGTCTAATAAAGATATTAATAGCTAGTCAGGAAAGGTACAGACGGGAATGCCAGGCAGAGAGAATAAATAGAAAGAGAAAAAGAAGGAATGAAAAAAAAGAAGAGAGGACAAAGCAAGGGATCGCTCACCCAGCACCACAGCAAGACAAAGAACAAGAGAGAAAGAAAAGATATACAAACATAGAAAATGGTTAACGCCCAGAGGCAAAATATATATGGCATGATTTAAGAAAACTTGGAAAGAAACATGCCAAGCTGAGGTCTGGCATTCATAAGTAGGGATAGCATCTGTGTGATTATTTGCGAACTAGATAGCAGGTCCCCAAAGAGCAAAAGTATAAAAAAAAACAAAAACAAAAACAAAAACCCAACAACCACACTTTCTTTTTCTATTTGCCTGGAATTTCTTTTTATACCTCCTGTGTACCGATTGGCTATTCGGATTTTTATTACATTAATCAAAGCAAAACAATACATGTTCATACACTGTACAAATAACTCACATCACTCTCTGGCACAATCTTTGGGGGTACCAAACATGCACATAGTATATATAAATGCACCTTACATATAATAAAGTAAATAAATCTACAAAAAAATTTAAAAGGTAGGATGAGAGCACACAAACCAAAAATTTGGTCCCTTTATTGATTGGTTTTTATTGACATTATTTTATTGACTTGACATTAACCTGGGCTTATCTGGGAATAGGCAATCTCAACTGAGGAGTACTTCAGTAAGGGAACACTCTAGATTTCATTTCCACCAGAAGGTGGTGCCCCGTTATTCCTGTGGCCTCTTGTGGTGTCTCACACACACTAGCTGTCATGGTTAGCACTGAAGATTCAATGATAAAATGCACACAGTATGTTGATGCATGTACTGATCCCATCTTATGGATTCCATTTCTTCCTTCAAGAGTTTCCCAGACAAAAGCATCCAGTTTAACTAGATTTTGCTTTCCCTGTTGCATAATCCTCAAGAAGGGATCTTGTCTTCTTTCCATGGTAGGGAGTGTTCAGAGAACCAGAGAGGAAGACAAATCTGAGTGTTGATTCTGAGAGAGGAAGACCCTAGAGGCTGGAGAGCAGGCTGCTTCATAAACAAGGGCCTGCCCAGGTGGCTAGATTTGCACTGCCTAAGGCAAGGACAAGGGGCAGGAGTAGCAGTGGTTGCCCCTAAAGTTCACATCTCTCATGAAAGGTGGCAGGGAGGAGCACAGGGTTGTCTTATTTCAGGCCAACTCATTTATTCAGGGAGTATGACCAGAGGTCCTGGGCATTGGTTCCTGTCTTCTGAGGGTGCAGAGCACATACCCAAGATGATGGATGGATTGTGGATAAAGGGCAGGGGCAGCAGGGGACATTTTGGGCCTTAGATGTCACCCATGATTACAGGCTCAATCCATGTCACAGTCTCCCCTTAGCCCAACCCCACTCCCAGCTCCTCCTGTGAGATAGACATGGCTGAAATTTATAAGTCAGTGTTCTGTGATGTCATTTTCTGTCCACCAAATGACCCCCCTGTGACAGCAAACAAGAGAGTGAAGATAAGGGTCTTACTGAGGACTCCACAGACCATGGGAACCATGATGCTGGATATGGAGACCCTGTGGAAAGAGGAGATTGAAGGTTGATCAATGACCACCCACACTGCCGAGTCTGGGAAACTCCTCCCCATCCAATCTTTCCAACTTAGGTCCTTCTGGCAGCTTTCCTTCAGCCTGTGGGAAAGTTTACATGCAGTTTACACGATCTTTTCCTAATATAACCAATTAGAATGTGTTTGCAGGAGAGTCTAGGATTCAGGTCCGGGAGACACATAAGGAGGATTCACCTGGGCATCTTGACCTTCAGTGTGGAATGACGTCAGGTCCATATCTAGGGAACCTGCTCCCTGTTGTCCCCATTCACACCTGCTTCTGGGGACAGTTGTCTTACCTTAGTCTTTATTTTCCTCTACAGAAAGAAAGAAGAATCCAATCTTACTGAAAACCCCATGTTGGGTTGTCATGATCTTAGTAAAATGGTTCTCCAAGTTCCAGGTAGACAGCAGTAGACATAGGAAAGAGACCCACCCAGGTGTTTGTGTTGTGTGTGTGTGTGTGTGTGTGTGTGTGTGTGTGTGA
>NC_022028.1:2198203-2200187 GCF_000317375.1 Microtus ochrogaster | reverse complement strand
GCTTTCCTTCAGCCTGTGGGAAAGTTTACATGCAGTTTACACTATCTTTTCCTAAAATAACCAATTAGAATGTGTTTGCAGGAGAGTCTAGGGTTCAGGTCCAGGAGACGCATAAGGAGGAGTTCACCCGGGCATCTTGACCTTCTGTGTGGAATAGCAACAGGTCTAGATCTAGGGAACCTGCTCCTCCATTCTCACCTGCTTCTGGGGACAGGTGTCCTACCTTAGTCTTCATTTTCCTCTCCACAAACCAAGAAGAATCTAACCTTACTGAAAACCCCATTGCGGAGTTGTCATGATTTTAGCAACATGCTTCTCCAAGTTCCAGATAGCAGTAGACACAGGAAAGGAGCCCACCCAGGAAAGAGAGAGAGAGAGAGAGGGGGAGAGAGAGAGAGAGAGAGAGAGAGAGAGAGAGAGAGAGAGAGAGAGCTCTGCCTGACCTGGGAAAGAATCCTCAGACCATCAGCTGGAGATGTAGCTTGTAGGTAAAACATCTACACAACACGGGTAAGGCCCCCATTTCCATCCTCAGCATTGCCTAAAACAACAGCAAAACTGTGGAAAATCATGGCAGAAATTGACACCCCATCAATGTAGAGTTGGGTTCTTACACCAGTGTTGAATCCAAGTACAATAGAAAAGAAATTAAAGAAGTAAAGCAAAGACAAAAATTGGAGTCATCTCCAAAATTGCAGGAGTTGTGCATGCCTTTATTCCCACTCTTGGGAAGCAGAGGCAGGTAGATGGATCTCTGTTGAGTTTGCAATAAGCTTGATCAACATAGAGTTCCAGGACAGCTAAGGCTACACAGTGAGATCTTATCCAACCAAACCAAACCAAATCAAACCTGTGGCTCGATCACGTTCCAGCTCTGACTGTCCAGTATCCCTGCACTACAGAGGTTCCTGACTTGTATGAAGTCACACAATGTGCCTGCCATGAGAACCCAGGCTCACTGAGAGTATTTCACTACACTATCCCACTCCTGGGTTGGTGGGACTATTAGCCATAAAGACATCATTTCCCTTCTCTTACAATCCAGGTGTGAAAGAAAGTAGAAGGTGAGTGGGGAGGATGGGGTAAACTTGAAAGGACAGGATGGGCTGGGGAGGATGAGATGTGATGGGGAGGATGCGATGAGTCGGGAGGATGAGCTGGGGAGGACAGGATGAACTGGGGAGGACAGGATGAGCTGGGGAGGACGGACTGAGCTGGGCAGAACGGGATGAGCTGGGGAGGATGGGATGATCTGGGGAGGATTGGATGAGCTGGGGAGGACAGGATGAGCTGGGGAGCACAGGAGACTCTTCTCAGCAAGTCATCACTGTTAACCTCTCAGGGCAATTCTTCACAGACTGAGGTGACTTGGGTCTGTCCCTGCTCCACCCAACCCCATCTTCATTCCCATATCCTCTCAGCACATGGGCTGGGGACCAAAGTATTCAAACAAGGAGCCCAGTAGCCTGAAAACATAATGGTAACACCTGTCATATTGAAGAATATGACTTCAGGATATGAAGAGGGAGCAATAGCAGCTGACTTGGGTTATGGTCTCTCTCTCTCTCTCTCTCTCTCTCTCTCTCTCTCTCTCTCTCTCTCTCTCACACACACACACACACACACACACACCTGGAAAAGCCAGTGCTCAGGTCCTTTGTGGTATTAAATGGGGGAGATTCTGTTCTTGTCCAAGTTGGAATCATGGCAGAAGCAGTAGTATTTGAATGACCTGCAGGAAGACACCAAGAATGTATGGATAAGTGGATGGACAGATGATAGATGATGAATAATAAATGGATAGTTTAACAGGTAGAGAGGAGTGGTGATGGAGGAAGGTCATTGGTTAATTAAATAAAGAAGCTGCTTGCCCTGATAGGTTAAAACAGGAGGGAGGAGTAAACAGAACAGAATGCTGGGAGGAAGAGGAAGTGAGGTCAGACTCCACAGCTCTGCTCTCGGGAGCAGATGCCTCAGAGAGACG
>NC_022028.1:2192247-2195063 GCF_000317375.1 Microtus ochrogaster | reverse complement strand
GTCCGTGTAATTATTTCGGGTAGAGCTAGCCATGTGGGCGGCCGGGTGCCGGGACGCAGCCCGCCGCTCCTATTTCTACAGAGTGGAGCTGGGGAGGGAAAAGAACATGGCTATTCAAGAAGTAAGGTTTTCTTCTACTAAAATCAAAAGAAGCAGAGGCAGACATAGATGCATGAAAGGAGAAAAGGAGGAGGGCTGGAGAGGCATGAAGGAAAGACTCCTCGGGCTGTCTGTGGTGAGGAAACGTTCTCTCTGCTGCTGTTCAGCTCTCCACCTCCCCCTTCTCCCCCTTACATGGCTCTCTCTGTCTCTGTAAGTCACGTCTCTCTAAAGGTGTCCTTTACTGCTGTATTGCATCTGAGCCTCAGCCTTGACTTGGCACAGACTCCCTGGTTCTAGGAAGGGAGGCCTGTTTCTCTTTTCTCTGCCATCCTTGATCATCCACTATTACCACTGGGGATCTAGAGCCCAGCAAGGCACCAGCTCTTCCTGGGTGAATTCAGAAACTTATAGGGGGACTTGTAAGTGCATTGGTCCATACTGAAGTGAGCCTGGACACTTGTTCCTCATATGAAAGTGTCACTTCAGGTCTGATGAGCCAGGGTATGCATACAATAAGGAGTTTATTTGGTTCATGCCGACAGAAAGGTCTGAGATACACAGTTTAGAAGCCCATGGGGGGCACCAAGGGCATCTTGGGAGGAGGAGAGTAGAGTATAACAACTTCCTTAGGACAGAACTTATAAGTAGAGACTTGGGAAATGGAACCCAATTATGTTCTATGTCTACTGATTGCCCTTTACTGAACCCTGCTACCCAAGGGGAATTCATGGATAAGACTCCACTTAAGACTGTCTTGCACTGGACCTCAGATGAAGGTTCTGGGAGAAAGCCAGCCTTCTAGAATCCTTGGGGTCCAGTGCATCCTCACCTGATCAAGCTCCCTCTCCCCTCTCACAGCTTGGGCCCTGCAGCCTGAAAGAGCTGAGCTCTGTAAGAAATGCTTTTCCTAAAAAAACTGGAGAAACCTTTGCAGCACCAAGGTCAGTCCCGTAGTTGACCCAGACCAGGAACCTTTACAGAAACAGGACTGAGCCAGCGACCTAGGCTGGAGCAGGCCTAAGACAGCAAACTCCACAGGAGTAGGTACATGGGAGCAACTGCTAAGGGAGTAGGCTGGATCCAGAGACCTTTGCAGGTCTGGGCATGAGTCTGTGATCTCTGAGGAAGTACGCCTGAGCCAGGACCTCTGTGGATCTGGACGTGAGTCTGGGACCTCTGAGGGAGCAGGAAGGAACCAGAGACCTCTGCTAGAGCAAGTCAAAGGCTCAGCAGAAAGAACCACAAACAAGCAATCTTTGAGGGAACAGACCTGAATGACTCCTGGCATTGTAGAGCAAACCCCCAGAGCTCCAATTGATCTCCAGAAACAGCAAGTGACTAACAGAATTACTGGAACCAATACCCTGACTAAACCACAAGGAGCAATCTTGTGAGCATTGGCTCTACTGGCACTTGGAAGATTGATCACCAGAGTCACAAACAGCCCCAACTACACCAATCAGAGGAAAAGATGGGTAGACAATGTAGGAACACATGCAACATCACAAAGAGCAATGTGACACCAGTAAAACCTAGTGACCCTACAACAGCAAGACTTAACAACCAAATGTAGATAAAGCAGAAGAAAGTGAACTCAAAAATAACTTTAGGAGAATGTTTGAGGCCCTTAAAGAGGAAATGAAAAAAATCCCTCAAAGAATAGAGGGAAGACAAAAAATTGGAAGAAATTTTTAAAAATCCCTTAAAGAAAAGAAAAAAAAGCAATCAAACAGATGAAAGAAACTATTCAAGACTTGAAAACTTAAATAGAAACAAAAAGAAAGCACAAATGAAGGAATTATAGAAATGGAGATTATGAGAAAATGGTCAGGACTACAAATTAAAGCATAAATAGCAGGATACAAGAGATGGAAGAGATACTCTCAAGCTCAGAAGATACAATAGAGGAAATAAAGTCATCAGTCAAAAAAAGCATTAAATCTAACAAAAGCTTAACAAAAATATTCAGGAAATAGGGAATACCCTGAAAACACCAAACCTAAGTATAATAGGTATAGAAGAAGGAGATTAAGACCAACTCAAAAGCACAGAAAATGTATTCAACAAAATCATAGAAGAAAACCTTTCCAACCTAAAGAAAGATATGCACATGAAGATATTGGAAGCTTACAGAACATCAAATAGACTGAGTCAAAAAAGTTGCCTTGCCACATAATAATCAAAACACTAAACATACAGAATAAAGAAAAAATATTAAGAAGGGCAAAGAAAAAATGCCAAGTAACATATAAAGACAGACCTATCAGAATTAAACATGACTCCTCAAAGAAAAAAAATGAAAGCCAAAAGGTCTTGGTCAAGTGTTATGCAGACATTAAGAAACCATGGATGCCAGCCCACACTACTATACCCAGCAAAACTTTCAATCACCATAGAAGGGCAAAACAAGATATTCCATGACCGAACCAGATTTAACCAATACCTAGTCACAAACCCAGTCATACACGAGCACTAGAAGGAAAACTCCAACCCAAGGAAGTTGGCTACATCAACAAAAACACAGACAATTGATGATCTCACAGAAGGAAATCCCAAAGAAGGGAAAAACACACACAATAGCATCACTAACAATGAAAACTAAATTAACAAGAGATAGCAATCACTCGTTATTAACATTTCTTAATATAATTGGACTCAATTCACCTAAAAAAGACACAGTCCAAGAAAATGAATATGAAAACAGAATCCATACT
>NC_022028.1:2189700-2190290 GCF_000317375.1 Microtus ochrogaster | reverse complement strand
GAAACTAGACTTTAAAAGGCTAATTAACCCAATTAAAAAATGGGTCACTGAAAAAATTTTTCCAATCAAATACACCTAGAAAGAAACAAGCAGATATAGCTATCCCAATAGCTAACAAAATAGACTTCAAACTAAAATGAATCAAAGGCGACAAGGAAGGACATTTTCTATTAGTCACAGGAAAAATCCATCAAAAGGAAATATCAATACTGAACATCCGTGTTTGGAATAGAGGGGCACACACTTCTAAAGCTTAAATCACACATTAAACCCCATATATAATAGTGGAAGACTTCAATACTCCACTCTCCCCACCAGAAAGGTCTGTCAGCAAAAAATTAACAGAGAAATAAGGAAACTAACAGATGTTATGACTCTAATGGACTATAGAACCAAGATCTAAAGAACATACATTCCAAACATAAAAGAATATACCTTCTTCTCAGCACCTAGAGGAACTTTCTCAAAAACTGACCACATATTAAGGTAACAAAGCAAACCTAAAAAGAAACAAAAGTTTAGAATAACCTAGGTATCTTATCAGATCACCATGGCTTAAAATTAGAATTCAACAGCAACACAAACACATG
>NC_022028.1:2174843-2189126 GCF_000317375.1 Microtus ochrogaster | reverse complement strand
AACAGAGGATTTCAGCTCAGAATTCTACAAGATTTTCAAAGAACAAATACCAATACTCCTCAAATTGTTCCACACAATAGAAACAAAAGGAACATTGCCAAACTCTTTTTATGAGCTACAATTACCCTGATACCTGAATTACACAATGATATTACTAAAAAAGAATTATAGACCAGTCTCCCTCATGAACAGTGATGCAAAAATTCTCAATAAAATACTGGCAAATAAAATCCAAGAACTCATCAGAATCGTCATTCACAATGATCAAGTCGGCTTCATCCCAGAGATGCAGCAGTGTTTAAATATATGATAATCTGTCAATGTAATCCACCATATAAACAAACTGAAAAATAAAAACCACATGATCATCTCATTAGATGCTGAAAAAGATTTAGACACAATACAACATCCCTTCATGATAAAGATCTTGGAGAGTGCTATAGAGATTTGTATGGGTATCGATCTTGGTTTATTGATACAAATTTAAGGTCAATTTTGTTATGCTGTGTATGTATATTTCTGCTCTTGATTTAGGTATTGTGTTTGTGTAGCTCATTTAAAAATGTAACATAATAGATAGTCATCTGTAATAGTCAATTCTGTAGTCATGTTAGGTTTCTAGATGTGCAGAGATGTAATTCACATAGAAAGGCAGTCTTCAAACCTTTCAAAAACTACAGAATATGGCATTTGAAATGTTAAGAAACTTAGGACTTTTCACGACAATGAGACATATCTGCTACTGGCAGCACCAATAACTTCAAGAGGAAGATCAACATCAAACAGGCTTGTTACAGAGTTGTTTAGGCATTGGAGCAAGTAACTACTCTTGTCTGGACTGCTTGGTGAACTGGACATACATGACCCACAGAGAAATGACTGCTGAACTTGCCTAAAGTAAGACAATCCTTCAGGGTACCTGCTTCACGAAAAAGTCTGCCAGGCATTCTGCAGGATACAGAAGAAAGTGATTGACAATCTGCCAATATAGGCGGACCAGTCTTTGAAATTTCCTGCTTTATGAAAACTTCTGCTGGATACTATGGGCAGATTGTCAACTGAAGATGGATTCCCCAATGGTACAGAATAACTTTGGGTACTGTCCATGTAGCAAGATGTCTCTGTCAATTCTAGAGTTTTGAAAGTTGCTTACAATGAACTTATTGTTTACTTAGGTAATCGTATATCCTTCTGGAGTCCTTGATGGGGTTGAAGAATTTATAGTTATAGTTTTTTTAGTTATGATAAAAGATAAAATAGATACAAATAGTGTAGCTGTAATTCTTGCTTGATAGCTGTTTTGATATATGGAATTTTACTATGCTAAATTTGAAGCCTTCCTTTTTATTCAAACAGAAAAAGGAAGATGATGTGGGATTTCCCTCTGTATGCTGTGATTACCATTAATGAGTAAAGAAACTGCCTTGAACCTATAGCATGGCAGAACTTAGGTAGGCAGGGAACATTAAACTGAATTCTGGGAGAAAGAAAGGCAGTGTCGGAGAGAAGCCATGTAGCCATGCTAGAGACAGATGCCTGAACTTTGCCAGTAATCTACTGCCACGTGGCAATACACTGATTAATAGAAATGGATTAAATTAATATGTAACAGCTAGCCAATAAGAAGCTCGAGCTGATGAGCCAAACAGTGTTTTAAATAATACAGTTTCTGTGTGGTTATTTTCTGGGCTAAGCAACCGGAAAACAACAAGCAGCCCTCTCCCAACAGGAGAGAGCAGGTATACAAGAAACATACCTAAATATAATAAAGACAATATACAGCAAGCCAACAGACAACATCAAAATAAATGGAGAGAAACTCAAAGCGATCCCACTGAAATCGAGAACAAGAGAAGGTTCTCCACTCTCTCCTTATCTATTAAATATAGTACTTGAGGTCCTAGTTAGAGCAATAAGACAACAAAAGGAGTTCAAGGGGATACAAATCAGAAAAGAAGAAGTCAAACTCTCAGTATTTGATGATGAAATGATAGTTTATATAAGTGACCTCCCAAAAAATCTACCAAGGAACTTTTACAACTCATAAACACTTTCAGCAGGATACAAGATTAACTAGAAAATCAATAGCTCTTCTTAACACAGATGATAAATGGGCTGAGAAAAAAATTAAAGAAACATCATCCTTCACAATAGAAACAAATAATACGAAATACCTTGGAGTAACTCTAACCAAACAAGTGAAAAACATGTATAAAAAGAGTTCAAGTCTTTGAAGAAAAAAAATTGAAGAAGACACCAGAAAATGGAAAGGTCTCCCATGTTCTTGGGTATGTAGAATTAACATAGTAAAAATGGCAATCTTTCAAAAGCAATCTACAGATTCAATGCAATGCCCAACAAAATTCATCAAAGACTTTGAAAGAATGGTACTCAACTTCATATGGAAAAGCAAAAAACCCAGGATAGCCAAAACAATCCTGTACAATAAAGGAACTTCTGGAGGCATCACAATCCCTGACTTCAAACTCTACCGCAAAGCTACAGTACTGAAAACAGCCTGGTACTGGCATATAAACAGACAGGAGGAACAATGGAACTGAATAGAAGACCCAGATATCAATCCACATATCTACAAACACCTCATTTTTGACAAAGACACAAAGAATATAAAATGGAAAAAATAAAGCATATTCAACAAATAATGCTAGAATAACTCGATTTCAACACACAGAAGAATGAAAATAGATCCATATCTATCATCATGCTCAAAACTCAATTCAAAATGGATCAAAGACCTCAACATACAACCAACCACACTGAACCTCACAGAAGAAAAATTGGGCCGTACCCTTGACAGCATTGGCCCAGTGTTGGGGTCTGAATTTTCTGTAAACAACTTGTTATGCTTGCAGCTGCTCTGAGCAAAACAACTTGCTTTTCCTGTGTTTTCAGTTACTCTGATCAGGAAACCCTCAGGAATTCCTGATGGCAAAAGAGCAGTTTCTCTCAGGGGAGTGGTTTCTCGTGGGTTTGGCTGGGGCATGGCTATCAGTTAAGGATTTGTATTTAAGCAGCTCTGGTACACAATAAAGGGGGCATTCTTGTGTCAAGGATGACCCATGTCTCTGTCTGTGTGTCTTTGGTGTTTAAATCTCCAGGCCCTTGCCTGGCCTACGAATCGTCCTATAGTGCAGTTGCCTCAGTACAGGTGTAGTACCATAGTAGTACGAATGGTACAGCCCAGGAGATCACTTCCTAAATATAACCCAGCAGCACAGACAGTGAGAGAAACAATTAATAAATGTTCCCTCCTGAAACTGGAAAGCAAAGGATACAGACCACAAGACAAAACGGTAGCCTACAGACTGGGAAAAGATATTCCCCAACTTCACATAAGACAGAGGGCTGATCTCCAAAATATACAAAGAACTCAAGAAATTTGTCATCAAAAGAACAAATAGTTTTTAAAAAATGGGGTACGGACCTAAACAGAGCACTCTCAACAGAGGAATCTAAAATGTCTGAAAGACACTTAAGGAAATGCTCAACATCTTAGTCATCAGAGAAATGCAAAGCAATACAACTCTGAGATTCCATCTTACATCTGTAAGAATGGCCAAGATAAAAAACACTGATGACAACTTATGCTGGAGTGGTTGTGGGGTAAAGGGAACACTTCTGCACTGCTGGTGGGAGTGCAAGATGTCAGTGTGGCAATTTCTCAGATAATTAGGAAACAACCTTCTTCAAGACCCAGTAATATCACTTTTGGGTATATATCCAAAGGTTGCTCAGTCTTGCCACAAAGACATGTGCTCAACTATGTTCAGAGCAGCATTGTTTGTCATATCCAGAACCTGGAAACTACCTAATGCCCCTCGCCCGAAGACTGGATAAGAAAAATGTGGTACATATACACAGTGAAGTACTACATAGCAGAAAAAAAAATGACATCTTGAAATTTGCAGGCAAATGGATGGATCTAGAAAACATCATTTTGAATGAGGTAACCCAGACCCAGAAGGATAAATATTATATGTCCTCACTCATAAGTGGCTTTTAGACATACAAAGAAAACCAGTCTACAATTTTCAATCCCAGAGAACCTAGATAACAATGAGGACACAAAGAGAAACATAGATGGATCTAATTCACATGGGACGTAGAAAAAGACAAGATCTCCTGACTAAATTGGGAGCATGGGGACCATGAGAGAGAATAGAAGGGGAGGGGAGAGGAAAGAAGAAGAGGAGAGAAAAAATATATTGCTCCATAAAACAACAACAAAAAAAAGACAAGAACAGTTCAAGGTATACTCCATCTCAGCAGGGAAGTCAAGACAGCAAGAACTGGAAGCAGCTGGTTGCAGGGCATCCACAGTCAGGCGGTAGAGAGTAATGACTGAGCTTAGCACACTCCCCCCCTTTTTTTGGTTTTTCAAGATAGGGTTTCTCTGTGGTATTTGGAGCCTGTCCTGGAACTAGCTCTTGTAGACCAGGCTGGTCTCGAACTCACAGAGATCCGCCTGCCTCTGCCTCCCGAGTGCTGGGATTAAAGGCGTGTGCCACCACCGCCCGGCCACACTTCCCCTTTTATACTGAGTCTGGGACCCCAAGCTTACATAATGATGCTGCCCACTCTTAGAATGGGTCTTCCCAGCTCTAGCTAAGATAGTCCCTCACATCTGATTCCAGATGCCTGTCACCCTGGTGATTCTAGGTTCTGCCATATTAACGGCTACAACCACACAGGGCAAGCACTTTACTGACTGAGCCATCTCCCCAGGTCTGTGTCCACTGTGTTTGAACATATAATGGTCACACCTAATGCTTTGCCTCCATGGAGTGTGCCTGGGCCAAAGCTTTCCTGAAATAACCTCCAGCCCCCCCTGTAACCAAAGTGCTGGACATGCTCTGCAGCAGGGAAAGCCCTGGGAGGAGCTGTTCACACTGTGAGCACATGAACATGAAAGACTGATTCAGAGCGGTCCGCCACTGCAGTCTTTTGCACGAGATACACAGGAAACTCAGCCATTAGCAGCAGCCTCTGGTCTGCCTTACCAGAGCTTAGAGATACTCAGTCATCAAGAGCAGATCCTGGACAAGGGCCAAATCTCCCAGCCTTTCTCACTAAGCCCTTTGTGTGCCTCTCTGTATAGCTGTCTCCTCTTGGTCCACATCTCTCAGTGCCTTCTCCTTTGCTCTGAGATCTCTCTCATATGATGGAGCCTGCTACCCCTGGAGAGAAGGTTTCTGATGGGATTGCAGGAAGGGATGTTTGGGAATGGGCAGCTGTAACAGCTGGAGGGAACAACAAGATCCTTCAATAAAAAGAGTTCTGAAGCAGCAGCAGCAACAGCAGAAGAAGAAGAACAAGAACAAGAAGAAGAACAATAACAACAAGAAGAACAACAAGAAGAACAACAAGAAGAACAAGAACAAGAAGAGCAAGAACAAGAAGAACAACAAGAAGAAGAAGAACAAGAAGTGTTCAGAGTAACTGGTAAAAACTTCCCAGAGATCAACAAACCTGGGTTCAAGTGTTGGCACTGCCCTGAAACAACAGGTGGCCTTGGGGAGTTCTTCCCTGTGCCCCAGTTCCCAGCTATTGGAAGACACATTTTTCTAGCGTCCTCTCCAACTCTGGAGCCTGGCGATCAGGAAAGCTGAGAGTCACAAAGAAGGGGGAATCTCACCTCTTGACACCACCAGGCGGAACCTTCTGAGAACAGCCACTGTTCTGTCATTTTTAAGGATCCCACAGAAATAGAGACCCCAGTCTCCCATGGTGAGTGCAGTCATGGAGACAGTGAAGAAGTGAGAGTCAGGATGGTCCTGGATGCAGAATTTTGGCCGTTGAGTATCTGTGCTGAGACTGGACACTAACACTTTACAACTTCCCATTGATGCTTGCCGACACCACACCTTCTCGTTGACGTGTTCGCTGTGATCATACCAGCATTTCACAGAAAAGGTCTGGCCCTCCACTGATTGAAATAATTCTGCATCCTCTGCGCAAAAGCCTGGGAACACACACACCCTTCAGGTCAGAGAGTCCCCCAGTCTCCACAGCACGGCTAAGAGATAAGCTCCCTTCAGAGGGAGTGACCTCTTTGTGTCTATGCTCAGGGTGCAGCTTAGAGTCAGCTGCTGGTAACACACACCATGTGTTCTGCCTTCACAGCCATAGGGCTCCGTTTTGCACACCTCCCAAACCCTACCCTCTCCTGTCCCTGGTTCCTTCCCTCTATCCTTGTCCCCTATACTAACCTGAGGCCAGGAGCACCAGCAGGATGGGGGATAGCAGGTATGTGTCCTCCCAGGCCATAGGTCCTCTTCTCAAGCTGTAGGGGAGCAAGCAGGGAAGGAGGGAGGGATGCTCTGAGGAGAGGAGACCAGGGCAGGGCAGGGTCCAGGCAGCCCCCACAGCCAGTGCAGGGTGAACGGCTGAGGAAGAAGGGACCTCGGAGGACAAGAGGGAAGCTGAGCAAGGCCTGTGCGGCCCTGTGGCTCCTCCAGCACAGGCTCTGGTTCTAGGCTCCTGTACTGAACTAGATAAAGGGGCACAGAGATGGTGTAATATACTGCATTAAAGACCGGAGTTAGAAACTCTGAGAAAGCCTAGGAAGGAACCATACTGAAGTAAGAATGTGCTCATTTCTCCTCAGCATACCCACAATTTCCCCACTTCCTCTTTAGCCTCAAGTTTCTGTTTCCTACCAACAACTGGCTCCCACTGAAGGCAGGTGACAGAACCAGAGGCCCTTTGGAGTCCTGGCTAGAACTCTAAGTCCTCCTTTCTCTCAGGGGTCAGAACTTTGCTGTTTAGCTCACCTGGGAACCAGGAAGTTCCATGTGGAATAGAGGGGATGAGGAGAAGGGGGTATACATGCATTGTCATCAATGGAAGAGCAAGGGGGTCCTGATTAGTGTGGGAATGCAAAGCTGGGTATGAAGGGAGAGAGCTCAGAAGGAGGGAAGGGAAAGGGGAGCCCCAGCCTTGTGTCACCCCCATATACCCAGCTTCCCAACATGCCACAATCACTGCTAATGTACTCATCAAACACTTTTCAAAAATAACTGTCACAAGACTAGGTTTAGAGATGGCTCAGCAGGCAGGGACACCTGCTACCAAGACTGATAACCTGGGTTTGAGCTCCATGGTCCACATGGGGGAAGGAGAGAATCAACTCCCAAAAGTTCTCCTCTGACTTCTACACATGCGAAAACTTTAAAGTAAAAAAATAAACTGTTATTACATGAGCTACAATAAGTCACAAGCTACAGGCTGTTCATAGTTAGCAGATGAGCAGGCAGAGAACCACACACGACGGTGCATGATGCTAAGGATGCTGGAGGATGTGAGGTCAAATTCATCCTTGGCTACACAGCAAGTTCAGTCTGGACTACATGAGACACTGTCTCAAAATAAAAAAAATAAAGTACTATAGCAACAGGGAAGTCCCTTTAAATGACAATGTTGTGTAGCAGCTAGGGTTCCAGGGGACAAGGGCTTAACCAGATCGCACAGGACTTGAGAAAGACTCTGGGGAAGAAAGGGACAGATGTGTTAGCACTACATGCAGTGACGAGCCCAGGCCCCATGTGAGGAGGTCTGAGAGGCAGGGGAAGCCTTTGATCAAGCTGGCACAGGGTGCTAAGACTTTAGAGAGCAGTGTCAGTCAGTGGCGAGGCGGGGTGTCTAGGAGGAACGTGGGCCATGGGAAGGTGACTTTTAGCTCACTGAGGTGACATCTGCCTCCTCACCCCTCCCAGCATGGAGTAAGAAGTCCAAGGATGCTGAGGGCAGACCTGGCAGCTTGCATCACCCTTAGCAGAGCAGGCATGCATCTGCAGCCACACTGTGACCTGTTCTGGAGCGTGCACAGCTGTGGCCCAGGGTTACTTCACCTGCTCCTTGTGGTCAAACAGTGAGCTTTGTGCAGGGGATTCCAGTCTCTATGGCCCTTGGCTCAGGAAGTGTTTATCTCTTCAAGCAGCTCACAAAATAGACTGTAGGTCCTAGGCCTGGAGGACCTGTGGGTGTGGAAGCCTCAAGGCAGGATGGAGAGTGTGGCCTCCTGTGCTCTGAAGAAGTGAGAGGCTTCTCTGAAAGACGGTGAGGGTGAAAGCATAGAAGCCATAGGGGCAACCGCACAGGACCCTTGACTGCAGGAGAGACCAGACACACTGGTCCAGGACAGGAGGCTGAGACAAGAGATGTGGGTGCCCACCTTGTGGGGAACCTGGAAAGGGGGCCATTGAGGGGGGTCACTGGGGCCAACAAAAAAGTCAACAGTCAGGCTCCTGTAGGGGAACAGGAAGAGCACAGCCAGACTCTGCCAGGACACTGAGGCCCTGCCATCAGTCTGAGTTAGCCTTTTAGGCCTCAGCTGGGTCTTAGGTGTTCAAATACGACACCCTGTTAGTGTTGTTCTGACCTCCAGTCATCCATCGTGAGGACTCCAGGATAAGCAGGGACTGTAGTTTAGAGGAGGGACGGTAGAGCATTGCCTGTACCCTGGACATCTCTCAGAGAGCATGGCAGGAGTGCGGTCTCTCCCTACCCAGTTAAAGCCTGGGCCTAACCCAACTCCATAGAGCCAAAGGCCACATCATGATAATGTCAGTCACAATTCTGTGTCCTGTCCATCCTCCCCTCCCCCTCAAAAGAATGGGCTTTTCGGGAAACATGTGACAGGCAGCCCAGTCTGCTAATCTGACTGGAATGCTTGGACGGCCCCTCCTTCGGAGACCCTGCTCCCTGCTCCTCTTCATCCTGGGACTACCTGTGATGGGCACAGACGATCCACATTTGGGACCCTTGTGGAACCTTTGCAGGTTGGAGTTTCTTCAGAGAAACTGGGTCACTGGAGTCAGGCTTGGAGGTGTTATAGTGGTCCCACTTTGTGTTCCTTATCTGCTTCCTGGGTGCAGAGACAGTGTGACTTTCAGCCTCCTGCACCTGCCAGCGTGTCTTCCCTGCCTATATGATTGCACCCTTCTGGAATTCTGAGCCAAAATAAACCCCGTGTTTCTTAAATTGTCTTTCTTTCTTTCTTTCTTTCTTTCTTTCTTTCTTTCTTTCTTTCTCTCTCTCTCTCTCTCTCTCTCTCTCTCTCTCTCTCTCTCTCTCTCTCTTTCTTTTTTGCATCTTTTACCATAGCAACAAGGAAGAAAACAAACCCAAACTGAATGTCAAATCCAGAAAACCATGCTACTGTGATTGAAAACATTTTGATCCAGTTCAAAAAGGCCACTATAGTGAGAGCCATGAGGAGCACACCCATGAACACACCGTGAGCACACCCATGAGCACTCAGGCCTTCTGAGTTTCTCTTTGTCATTTACAAATCTAAAGGTAGAGACAGCATTTACCTTCCAAAGTCCTTGTGAGGATTCATGAGATGCTGTATGGAAAAGCTTGTTACTCAATAAATACAAGATATTAATAGTCAACGTAAAGTCATATTGGAGACATAGATCAATTGGTAGATGACTTGCCTAGCAAGCAGGAAACCCTGGGTTCAAATTCCAGGGCCACATAAACTTGGCATGATGGCACACACCTGTAATTTCTCATTCAGAAAGTGGGAGGATCTGAAGTTCAAATTCAACCTTGGCTACATGAGAATTCTAGTTTTCTTTACTTATAATGCCCATCTTTCTCCATACAGATCTAGGAAGGGAGGTATGACATCTTAAGTGATTATTTGTTCTTAAAGGGGACTTCATTTTAAAAATAAAATCTAGGTGTTAAGAGAGGGAGGTCACAGCTGAAATGGTGTAATCCCCACACAGCGTATGCTGAGGCAGGAGGATTATGGTTTTAAGGCCAGCTTGGGCCAAATAGTGAGATTCTTTCTCAAAATAACTAAAAAAAACCTCAAACCAAACCAAACCAACCAACCAAACAACCAAACAAAAATAAGAACAAGCAAAACAACATCCCTGCCCCAATAAAACAGAACCAACAAACCAAGCAAAACCAAAAACAAACCAAACAACCCCACTCCCACACAACTCAGGTGTTGGGTCCTGGAGAGATGGTTCCATGGTTAAGAGAGAGTACTGATCTTACAGGGAACCCAAGTTCATTTAAAAAAAAATGTGTGTCACCCAACACCAGGATCCAATGCCCTCTTCTGGATTCCTCAGGCTCCTGCACACTCACAGGAACCTCCACCTTCTGGATGCACATAACAAAAATAAAATTAAAAATAAAACAAGGGCTGGGGTCCCCTAAGTGGCAGAATATTTACTTATCATGGACAACAGCTGAGTTGGTTTGATACCCTCAACATGAAGGAGAAAAGGGTTCCTGCTGCTGGGCTGGAGAGTTAACTCAGTGGTTAGAGCACCGTTGCTCTTGAAAAGGGCCTGATTTTGCTTCCCAGCATCCACATGGTGACTTGCAACTCTCTGCAAGTTCAGTGCCAGGGGGTTTGAAGCCCTGTGTTGTGATGAGTTTTTTTCTGTTCTGTCAGTCAGCTCCCAAATAATGATATGGGGACTTCTTACTAATTATGAAAGCCTGGCTTTTAGTTTACGCTTGTCTCAACTAGCTCTTATAGCTTAAATAAACTCATTGATATTATCTACATTTTATAAAGTGGCATTACTTCTCTTCCATCTTGCACCGTGTGTTTCCTCTCTGTGTCTCCTTAGCATCCTCCATGGGCCTCAACTCTCCTCTCCTGTGGAATATTAGGTGAAGATGTGTTGCACTTGTTTATGTTGTGAAATATTTGTTTAAATGATGTGAAGATGTGTTGCGATCTTTTATGTAGCATTTGTTTAACTCTGTGAAGCTACCTAAAACACTAGTTTGGTCTAATAAAGATCTTAATAGCCAGTCAGGAAAGGTACAGACGGGAATGCCAGGCAGAGAGAATAAATAGAAAGAGAAAAAGAAGGAATGAGAGAAAGAGGAGAGGACAAAGCAAGGGGTCGCTCACCTACAACCACAGCAAGACAAAGTATGAGAGAGAGAAAAGATATACAGACATAGAAAATGGTAAAAGCCAAGAGACAAAATATATTCTGCATGAGTTAAGAAAACCTGGAAAGGAAAACATGCCAAGCTGAGGTCTGGCATTCATAAGTAAGAATAAACTTCCGTGTGATTATTTGAGAGCTAGTTGGTAGGTTCCCAAGGAGCAAAAGTGAAAAAAAAAAACCCAAAACAAAACCCCAAACAACCACACTTTCTTTTTCTATTTGCCTGGAAGTTCTGATTATACCTCATGGCTACCTATTGGCTATTGATCTTTTTATTACATGAATCATAGCAAAGCAATACATGGTCACAGAGTGTACAAATAACTCACATGACCCTCTGGCACCATCTTTGAGGGTATCAAGCATGCAAATAGTGTATATACATAACCTTATGAATAATTAAGTAAATAAATTTGCAATCATTTTAAAAAGAGAAGATGAGAGCACACTAACCTAAAACTTGGTCCCTGTGTTGTTTGGTTTTTATTGACTTGGCATAAAACCAGGCATATCTGGGAGAAGAGAATCTCAACGGAGGAGCCCTTCAACAAGGAAACTCTCTAGACTTCATTCCCACCAGAAGGTGGTGCCCTGCTATTCCTGTGGCCTCCCTCTGGTCACACACACACTGGCTGTCATGGGTGGCACTGAAGATTCAATGATAAAATGCACACAGTATGTTGATGCATGTACTGATCCCATCCTACAGATAACATCTCCTCCTTCAAGAGTTTCCCAGACAACAGCATCCAGCTTAACTTGATTTCTCTTTCTCTGTTGCATAATCCTCAAGAAGGGATCTTGCCTTCTTGGTTCATGGTTGGGAGTGTTCAGAGGACCACAGAGGAATACAAATCTGAGTGCCTGATTCCCAGAGAGGAAGGCTCTAGATGCTGGGAAAGCAAGCTGCTTCATAAGCAAGGGCCTGCCCAGGTGGCTAGATTTGAGCTCCCCAAGGCAAGGACAAAGGGCAGGAATAGCAGTGGTCACCCCTAAAGCTCACGTCTCCCATGAAAGGTGGCAGGGAGGAGCACAGTGTTTTCTTTATTTGAGGCCAACTCATCTATTCAGGCAGGATGGCCAGAGGTGCTGGGCATTGGTTCCTGTCTTCTGAGGGTGAAGAACAAAATACCCAAGATGATTGTTGACTGTTTAAAAAGGGCTGGGTCAGTAGGGGGCATAATGAGACTTAGATGTCACCCATGATTATAAGCTCAATTCATTTCACAGTCTCTCCTTAGCCCCACCCATCCCCAGTTCCTCCTGTGAGATAGACATGGCTGAAAGTCATAAGTCACTGTTGTGCGACATCACTGTCTGTCCTCCAAATGACCTCCATGAGACAGCAAACAAGACAGTGAAGATGAGGGTCTTACTGAGGAGTCCAAAGACTATGAGAACAACCATGCTGGATTTGGAGACCCTGCGGAGAGAGGAGATTTAAGGTTGATCAATGACCACCCATACTGCCTAGTCTGGGAAACTCCTCTCCATCCAGTCTTTCCAACTTAAGTCCTCCCTGATTTTCCTTCAGAATGTCAGAAAGTTAGATATAGTTTAGTTGATCTCTTCCTAAAATAACCCACCAGAAATGTGTTTGCAGGAGATTCTAGGGTTCAGGTCCAGGAGATGAATAAGGCAGTGTTCACCCGGGCATCTTGACCTTCAGTGTGGAATGACGTCAGGTCCATATCTAGGAAACCTGCTCCCTGTTGTCCCTATTCTCACCTGCTCCTGGGGACAGTTGTCCTACCTTAGTCTTCATTGTCCCCACCCAGAAACCAAGAAGAATCCAACCTTACTGAAAACCCCATTGAGAGTTGTCATTATTTTAGTAAAATGATACTTCACGTTCCAGGTAGACATCAATAGACATAAGAAAGAGACCCACTCAGGTGTGTGTGTGTGTGTGTGTGTGTGTGTGTGTGTGTGTGTGTCTATGTGTGTGTGTCAGAGAGAGAGAGTGAGAGAGCACACCTGACCTGGGCAGATAGGTGGGGACACGCTTCTCTACATGGTAGGACACAGGGACAAAAGAAATATAGAGATGGAAGCTGACCCACACAAATGTCGGTTAGAAACCTGAAAATAGGGCTGGAGAGATGGCTCAGTGGTTAAGAGCACTGATTGCTCTTCCAGAGGTCCTGAGTTCAATTCCCAGGAACCACATGGTGGTTCACAACCATTTATAATGAGATCTGGTGCCCCTTATGGCATGCAGGTATACATAGAAGCAATGCTATATATATATTAAATCTTAAAAAAAAGAAAGAAACCTGAAAATCGTACTCTAGGATCCCAAGATCAGCAGCTGCAGATGTAGCTCTGAGGTAAAACATCTACACAGCACGGGCAAGGCCCCCTTTTCTATCCTCAGCATTGTTAAAAATAACAACAAAACTGCTGAGAATCATGGCAGAAATTGACACCCCGACAATGTAGAGCTGGGTGCTGACACCAGTGTTTAACCCAAGCAGAAAAGAAAACAAATTAAGGAAGTAAAGTAAAGCAAAACAAAGTAAATGCAAAAATTTGAGTCATCTTCAAAATTTCAAGAGTTGTGGGGCTAGTCAGGCATGAGGGTGCATGCCTTTATTCTCATTCTTGGTAAGCAGAGGCAGGTGGATGGACCTCTGTTGAGTTTACAGTCAGCCTGATCAACATAGAGTTCCAGCTCAGCCAAGGCTAGACAGTGATATCTTATCAAGCCAAACCAAACCAAAGCAAACCTGTGTCTTGATCACTTTCCAGCTTTGACTGTCCAGTATCCCTACACTACAGAGGTTCCTGACTTGCATGAAGTCGCACAATGTGCCTGCCATGAGAACCCAGGCTCACTAAGAGTCATTCCACTCCTGAGTTGGCGGGACTATTAGCCACTAAAGACATCATTTCCCTTCTTTTAGTATCCAGGTGTGAAAGAAAGTGGAAGATGATTTGGGGAGGATGGGGTGAGCTGCAGAGAACCGGATGAGCTGGGGAGGAAGAGATGGGGAAGGACAGGATGAGATGGCAAGGATGGGATGAACGGGGGAGGACACGAAGAACTGGGGAGCACGGGAGCCTCTTCTCAGTCAGTCATCACTTCTAACCTCTCAGGGAAATTCTCCACAGACTGAGGGGACTTGGGTCTGCCCCTGCTCCCCCTAACCCCATCTTCATTCCCATATCCTCTCAGCACATGGGCTGGGGACCAAAGTATTCAAACAAGGAGCCCAGTAGCCTGAAAATATAATGATAACACCTGCCATACTGAAGAATGTGACTTCAGGATCTGAAGAGGGAACAATAGAAGCTGACTTGGGTTATGGTTACACACACA
>NC_022028.1:2171687-2174056 GCF_000317375.1 Microtus ochrogaster | reverse complement strand
TGAAATAAGGAGTTCAGGTGGTTCATGCCCACAGCAAGGTCTGAGATACACAGTTTAGAAGCCCATGGGGGGCACCAAGGGCATCTTGGGAGTAGGAGAGTAAATTACAGGAGATTACTAAGGACACAACTTCTAAGTAGAGACTTGGGAAATGGAGCCCAAATATGTTCCATGTCTATTGATTGCCCTTTACTGAACCCTACTACCTGTGGGGAATTCATGGCTAGCACCCCACTTACCTTTGTCTGTAGGGTTAAGCCCAGCCTTAGGGGGCGTGTCTGCCTCGGGCTAATGTTTACCTATAAATCTGTTGGGCCTGCGCCCAGCCTCCCCTTCTGCTTCCTGTTCTCCACAGGAACCGTGGTACTATAAGTCTATTTTCCCATTAAAGCTGTATATATTTTTTATAATCTGTCTACATTCATTTACGTTGTTACAATTCTCCTACACTGGACCTGAGATGAAGATTCTGGGAGGAAGCCAGGCTTCTAGAAACCCTGGGCTCCAATGCATCCTCACCTGACCCAGCTCCCTCTCCCCTCTAACAGCTTGTGCTCTGCAGCCTGAAAGGTCAGCAGAGCTGTGTTGTGTTGACTGAGCTATGGGACATTTGGTGAGTCAGGCAATGGCTGGAGATTAAAGAACACAAGAGACAGGAGTCATTATGAAGAGAGAAAGCAGAATGCCATTTATTCAAGCTGAGAGAAAACCTTATATACCTAACTGCTGCACAGTGGAAATCCCCCAGGCTCCAGACAGAGCAAACAACTCCCCAAGGCTAACCACCAGGGTGGGCAGAGCGAGCCTAGGAACAAAGAAGATGTTTTTCCAGAAATTGCAAGGTATCCTCAATATGAACCCTGGGAAGAGGAGTAGACCTTGGGCCCTATACTCTGTAAGCACTGGTCTTCCTAAACTCAAATGAATTGTGTTTTGTTCAGTTTTTCAGTTGCAAGAGTCCTGTGACACATGGTTGATGGAAGTCAAATGTTGTAAACAATCCCCGTGTTGTGTGTATACATTGTCATGTGAATATGGATATACATGTGCGCAAGGGTGTACATGCGTGTGGGGCTAGGGGTCAACCTCACGTGCCATTCTTCAGGATACCTGACTTTTTGAGGCAGAGTTTCTCACATTTGCCTTGAAATTCACAGCTTCCTGTAGACTGGCTGGCCAAGGGCCCATGGGTCCACTTGCCCTCACCTGCAATACTAATGCAGACCACCACGATAGAGCTTTTTGAAGTGAGTACTAAGAACAGAAATCAGGACAGGATTCATGCACGCATGACGAGCACTTTCTTAGCTGAGCCACCTGCCCAGCCCACATGTGCTGCAGGACATGAACTCCATGGACTCACATACATGAACATGTCCACACTCTGACATCATCTGTATTTAGGATTTCCATTGCTCTGAGCAGACACCGTGACCACTCTTATAAAGGAAAACATTTAAGTGGGGCTATTTTACAGTCCAGAGGTTCTGTCCATTATTGCTATGGGGGAATGCAGGCAGACATGGAGCTGGAGAGGTAGCTGAGAGTTCTACATCTGGATTTGTAGGAAGAAAGAGAGACGGAAGGGGGAGAAGAAAGGAGAGGGAGGGAGCCACACAAGGCTTGTTTAAGCATTTAAAACCTCAACTCCCACCTTCAGTGATACACATCTGTATACTGTCTTGTGTCGTCTTGAGTTTCTTGCTGTGATGGACTGTACCCCGAACTGTCCTTTGTCTGTGGTTCCTTGCTGTGATGGACTGTACCCTGAACTCTCCTGCTGTCTGTAATTCATTGCTGTGATGGACTGTACCCTGAACTGTCCTGCTGTCTGGAGTTCTTTGCTGTAATGGACTGTACTCTGAACTGTGCCCTACAACAGACTCTGGATTAGGAAAGCAGCTGAATGCTTTAAACTGGACTTAATGAACCAGACTATTAGAAACACGGAAGAGAGTGGTGCTGGGGTGATTTGTACTATGTGGGCCTGGCTCAGGAGACTTCAGAGGAGAAGAATATCAATATGTGTCCTAGAGATCATTTTTGTCATGTTTTGGTGAAGAATGTGGTTGCTTTCTGCCCTTGTTGGAAAAATCTGCCTGAGGCTAAAGTGAAGAGCTATGGATGAACAGCTTTGGCAGAGGAGATCCCAGACAGCCTAGTGCTGGCAGTGCTGTTTGGGTGCCTGTGTCCACACTAATGCAGAGCTATACAAGGCCACATCTATTCTAACAAGAATATACTTCCCAAGAGTGTCACTCCCTGTGAAATTATTGGGAGATTTTCTTTCAGACCAGCACACTCCCTGTCCCCAGGTTGTACCCCTATCACAATGCAGGAACACATTTAGTTCAACTTCAAAGATCTCA
>NC_022028.1:2163713-2164880 GCF_000317375.1 Microtus ochrogaster | reverse complement strand
TCCACATGGGCACCATTTTGTAACATGAGGAGCAGGCTGCTTGTTGGGGTCTGTGACCTAGGCCTCCATCTAATGCTGTTTTATGTAGGGCAGTTCCATGTGGTCTTTTCTTATATATAAAAAAAGCCTTTGCTTTTCTTCATGGCCAACGCCACCGTCTGGAGGAGGGACCCTCTTGATGGCACTATAGACACCCCAAGCTTTCCTCTGTGCCCTCAGCC
Source organism: Microtus ochrogaster (assembly GCF_000317375.1). Lineage (NCBI taxonomy): Eukaryota > Metazoa > Chordata > Mammalia > Rodentia > Cricetidae > Microtus > Microtus ochrogaster. The sequence goes on along the minus strand of NC_022028.1, from coordinate 2,164,659 downwards.
ACCCACATGAGCCCATCACTGTAGCCTCTGAGCAGGACCTGAAGTGGGGGAGTCCAGTCCAGCCTTTGCATCTGTCTTGGGAAAGAATGGTCCTGTAGCTGGAAGGTCTTGCTGACCTGAGTGGGCATCTCTGTAGTAGGGCACTGGCTGGCACGTGCATGAATTGGGTTCTATTCCCAGCACTGAAGTAAAGCAAACTGACAAATCTGTGCCAGCTGGGCAGTGGCAGGGCACACCTCTAATTTCAGCAATCTGGAGACAGAGGCAGGTAGATCTCTATGAGTTCCCAGCCAGGCTGAACTACAAAGTGAGCTCCAGGACAGTCAGAGCTGTTAAACAGAGAAACCTCATCTCAACAAACAACAAACTAACAAAAAGAGGAGGACTCCTTGGGAAGGGAAGCTGCAGTCACAAAGGTCAGCCCCAGTTTTCTCTGGCCACAGTTGTTAAATGTCAAAACGCAGTGAGAGGCTCCTAAACACGGCTAGTCCTTCCTGGTGAGCATCAAAAAGAGAGAAGGGAGAACTCCAGTCAAGTATAAATCTGAGCCACTCTGATTAACAGAAAAAAGGGAAGTGACTGTGGCTTGATGGGGCCTCTCTCTGAAAGGTCACTGCTGGGCACTGGGCCCTCCCTCTTTGGTCTTTTCTGTTCTGCTTTCAGTCCTGATCTCTGTCTCCTTAGCCCGTGACCCTGCTGCATGTCCTGATGTCTGTCTCCTTAGCCCGTGACCCTGCTGCATGTCCTGTGACCCTGCTGCATGTCCTGATCTCTGTCTCCGTAGCCCGTGACCTGATGAATGTCCTGATCTCTGTCTCCTTAGCCCGTGACCCTGCTGCATGTCCTGACCTCTGTCTCCTTAGCCCGTGACCCTGCTGCATGTCCTGACCTCTGTCTCCTTAGCCCGTGACCCTGATGAATGTCCTGATCCCTGTCTCCTTAGCCC
>NC_022028.1:2157803-2163427 GCF_000317375.1 Microtus ochrogaster | reverse complement strand
TCTGTCTCCTTAGCCCGTGACCCTGCTGCATGTCCTGACCTCTGTCTCCTTAGCCCGTGACCCTGCTGCATGTCTTGCTGTGGGTTCAGAAGTTTACCATCGTACTTCCATATGTATAGGGAACTTTGAAGCAGGCTACCAAGCTCTGACGTGAGGCGCTGAAGTCTGCCTCAGCTAACAATAATGCAGGTCTCTTGGCATTATTGGTCAAGTTTCTGAAAGAGAGAACTTTGAGTTTAACAGCCCAGGAAAAATCAATCCCTCATCTTGAGTTTCACAAAAGTTCAACCCTATCTAAAGGGGAGACAGCACCCATATGTAAGTTAAATAAGAACAATAGCAAATAGTAATTTTTAAAAAATAATGTCCAGTATCAGTTATTTTTATTTCTTATTAAAACACTTTTTAATTTAAATATATTTTAATAATATTTTTCCTCCTGCAAGTTCTTTCAGATCCCGTCCCCCTCTGTATCTAGACAACTTTATGCTCTTTCTTAAAAAGCAAAGAAAAACCAAATACAACAACAAAATTCCCCCAAACCAAGAAAACAATAAATAAAATAAAGCATTACCTAAAAACAAACACACAAAACAAAACAAAGCAAAAAACAACCAACCCATCAGCCAATCAAACAAACAAAAAACAACCATCAAACTGTAACTAATCAAACACACACACAACATACAACTGTGGAGTCCATTATATGTTGGTCAACTACTCATGAACATGAGACCTGCCTGGGGCGGTTGATGTACCCGGTGTCACTCCACTGGACAAAGCTCATTGACCCTCATCCAGCAGATGTAAATAACAGTTCTAATGTTAACTTGTTAACCTTTACTCTAATGGCTAGGTTTTCATTGACTAATTAATTTATTAAGCAAATCATTTGTTTTTAAAAATATGACAAAATAAAATATAAAACAAAAACTATCACAACCAAGTTGGAGAAGATACACTAATAGAAGGAAAAGAGCCCAAGAGAAAAGAGAAGGCACAACAATCAGAGACCCACTTGTCTGCACACTCAGGAGTCCCATATAAATATTAAACTGGAAGCCATAATATATTTGCAGAGGATCTATGCAGACTCCTGCAGGCCCTGTGCATGCTTTTTTAGTCTCTGTGAGTTCATATGAGCTTTGCTCATGCTGATTTAGAGAGTTTTGTTTTCTTGGAGTCTTCCATTCCCCTCTGGATCTTGCCCTGTTTCTGCCACCCCTGCCATGGGCTACCCTGAGCCCTGAGATGAGGGCTCTGATGGGTATCCCACTTAGAGCTGTGTGTTCCAAGGTCTCACTCTTCATATAACGCTGGCTGTGGCTCTCTACACTTGTTCCCATCTGCTGCAGGAGGCAGCTTCTCTGACGATGGCTGAATAAGGCACTGATCAATGAGTATGGCAGAATGTCATCAGGAGTCATTTTATCACTACATTTTTCTCTTCTTTTTCTACCAGTACCATTTGGCTTTACTCCAGGTCCCTGGCCTACCTAGTTTCAGGCTCTTGGTCACTTAAGCGGTATCTGGTGTGGATTCCACTTCCTGGAGTGGGCTTTAAATCAAATCAGCCATTGGCTGGTTACTCCCACAATCTCTGTACCACCATTGCCCTATTTGCAGTGCACGGTTGCAGATAAAGGGTTTCATGTTTACATTTCTGTTTGATAGTATGCAGAGTGCCTTCCTGTACTAAAGATGCTGAAACATAGGGGTGAAGGCTCTATGTAAGCACCAGCTAAACAATTCCATGTTCAATGAGTTGTGTAGGTGTTTTCTTCAGCAATAAGGCCTTGCTGTCAGTTTGTGGAGAGTGACCTACAGTCTTGGCAACAGCCTGGGTTGTTTGTGTGTTCCCATGGGGCCTCTTTGACCAACAATGCAGTTAGATGTAACCCATTCCTGGTACTGGAAGCTTCGTTGGGTGAGGGGAGATGGCCAGTGAGTGCTCTGTCTTCCCTATTATTTGGAGATTTCATTTAGTATTGTGAGGATCCCCTTGTTGGTTTCCCAGCTACCCAGACTCTCGACATAATCACACAAAAACTGTATTTTTAAATCACTGCTTCGCCCATTAGCTATAGCTTCTTATTTGCTAACTCTTACATCTTAACCCATCTCCACTAATCTGTACATCACCATGAGGTCGTGGCCTACCAGCAAAGTTCTGGCATCTCCGTCTTCGGAGGCTCCATGGCTTCTCTCTGACTCCACCTCCTTTTTCCCAGCATTCCGTTTAGTTTTCCCCTCTTAGTTCTGTTCCCCTATAGCTCTGCTATAGGCCCAAAGCAGTTCCTTTATTAACCAATGATATTCACAGCATACAGAGGGGAATCCCACATCAATTTAGATTGTCTTCACATATGTATATATTTTAGGAAATTTCTACTGTATTAGGTTTCCACACTACCCCTCAAATGTTCCTTAATTTTAGCTGTCTCTCCCTGTTTTCCCTCTCACCACCCCTTCTCCTTCCCATTCCCCACTTGATCCTCTTGTTACAGTTCCTTTTTCCACCTATATCTCTCTGTCCATTTCAATTTCTTAAGGATATCTGTTTCCTCTAGTTTCTTACTCTATACCTTCCTTGTGGTTCTAATCCTTATAGCTTGGCTATCATCAACTAAGTTGTATATATGAGTAAAAACATACCATATTTGTCTTCCTGAGTTTGGGATACATTATTCATGATGAGTTTTCTACTTCCATTAATTTACTTGCAAATTTCATGATGTAATATTTTTTAGTAGCTCAATACTACTCCATTGTATAAATACTCCACATTTTCTTTGTTGATCCTATTGTTGGGGGGGGTTATCTACCTTGTTTCCTGTTTCTAGCTATTATGAATAGAATAGCAATGAACTTGTTTGAGCAAGTATCTCTATGGTAGAAGGGAGCATCCTTTGGGTATATGTCCAAGAGTGGTATAGCTGGCTGGATCTTGAGATAGATTGATTCCCATCTGCCTGTTGAACCACTGCGCTGATACCTATACCAGCTGTGTGAATTTGCACTCCCACCAGCAATGGATGAGTGGTTCCTCTTACTCTACATCCTTGCCAGCATGAGTGGTCACTTGTTTTGTTGAGCTCAGTCATTCTGACAGGTATAAGATGAAATCTCAAAGTAGTTTTGATTTGTACTTCCCCCATGGCTATGGATATCGAATTTTTAAGTATTTCTCTGTCATTTGGAGTTTTCTCTATTGAGAAATCTCTGTTTAGATCTGTATCTCATTTAATTGGACTAATTGGGTTTTTGATGTTTAATTTCTTTGAGTTCTTTATATATTTTGGATATTTGATATGTAGTTGATAAAAAAAATCTTTCCCCATTCTGTAGGCTGTCCCTTTGTCATATTTTGGGTGCTTTTTGCCTTACAGAAATTTTTCAGTTTTCTAAGGTTCCTTTTATTAGTTGTTGATCTTAGTCCCCGTGCTATTGGTGTTCTCTTCAGGAAGTTGTCTTCTGTGCCAGTGAGTTCAAGGCTACTTCCTATTTCTTCCTCTATGTGGTTCAGTGTTTCAGTTTTTATGTTGAGGTCTTTGATTCACTTGGACTTGAGTTTTGTACAGGGTGATAGATATGTATTGCATTCTTCTACATGCAGACATCCACTGTTGTTGAAGACAAGCACTGTCTGTTTTTCAGTGTGTGTTTCTGGCTTGTCAAAACTCAAATGTCCATAGTTGTTTGAGTTTATGCCTGGCTCTTCAATTCAATTACATTGATCAATGTGTCTCTGTTTTTGTGCCAAGATCATGCAGTTTTTATTACTGTAACTTTGTAGTAAACTTGAAATTGGGAATGTTGAGACCTCCAGCAGTTCTATTCAGATTTTTTTGGTTTTCCATATGAAGCTAAGGAGAGTTGTGTTGGAATTTTGATGGGGATTGCCCTGAATCTATAGACTGTCTTTGGTAGGATGGCCATTTTACTATGTTAACCCTACTAATCCATGTGCACAGGAGATCTTTCCATCTTCTGATAGAAAGAAGATTTAAGTTCTTTTTTTCAAAAACCTGAAGTTTTCTCATATAAGTGTTTCACTTGCTCAGTTGAAGTTACTCCAAGATATTTTATGGTATTTGTGGCTATTGTGAAAGGTGTTTCCCTGATTGCTTTCTCAGTCCATTTGTCATTTGTATACAGGAGAGATAATGACCTTTTTTAAAAAGTTAACCTTGTATCCAGCTACTTCGCTTTAAGTAGTTATCAGCTGTAGGAATTTCCCAGTGGAAAATTTAGGGTCATTTACATACACTATCATATCATTTACAAATAATGACACATTGACTTCTACTTTTCCATTTTGTGTCCCCCTAATCTCCTTCTGCTGTCTTATTTATTGTTCTATCTAGAACTTCAAGTAGTGTAGTGAATAGACAAGGAATGCTTATCTTGTTCCTGATTTTGTGGAATCGCTTTGGGCCTTTCTCCATTTGATTTGGTATTAGCTCTAGGCTTGCTGTAAACTGCCTTTATTATGTTTAGATATGTCCCTTGTATCTACACTCTTACCAGGACTTTTATCACAAAAGGTGTTGAATTTTGTTGAAGGTCTTTTCTGACTCGAATGAGATGATCGTGTTTTTTTCCTTTCAGTTAGTTTGTATGGTTGATTACATTTACTGATTTTCATTTATTGAACCATCTCTGCATCTCTGGGATGAAGCCTAATTGGTTGTGGTGGATCAAGGTTTGGTATGTTTTTGATGACATCTTTTTGATGTATTCTTGGATTCAAGTGTTTTATTATTTTTTGCACCTATGTCCATGAGGGAGATTGATCTGTAATTCTCTTTCTTTGTTGTGTCTTTATATGATTTGGGTACAGTCTAAATGAGGTCTCATAAAACGAATTGGGCAAAGATCCTTCTGTTTCTATTTTGTGGAATAATTTGAGAAATATTGATGTTAATTCTCCCTTGAAAGGCTGGTAGAACTCTTCACTAAAACTACATGGCCTGGAGCTGTTTTTGCCTGGGACACTTAACAACTGCTTTTATTTCATGAGGATTATAGGTCTTCTTAAATTGATTGTCTGGACTTGATTTAACTTTGGTAAATGGTATACATTGATTGAGAAAACTATCCATTTCTTTTAGATTTTAAATTTTGTTGGAGTACATTTTTTGTTTTGTTTTTTGAGACAGGGTTTCTGTGTGTAACAGCCCTAGCTGTCCTGGAGCTTGCTCTGTAGACCGGGCTGACCTCAAAGTCACAGAGATCCACCTGCTTCTGCCTCCTGAGTGGTGGGATTAAATCTGTGTACCCTAGGAGTATACTTTTTAAAAGTATGTCTTTGTGAGTTTTTGGACTTTCTTGGTATCTGTTGTTATGTCCCCTTTTTTGTTTTTGATGTTGTTAATTTAGATCTTTTCTCACCATCTTTTAGTCAGTTTCGAAAGGGTTTGTCTATCTTGCCGATTTTCTCAATGAACCAACTCATTGATTTTTTTTGTATTGTTCTCTTTGTTTCTATTTTATAGATTTCAGATCTGAGTCTTACTATTCCTTGCTATCTACTCCTATTTGGTTTGATCATTTCTTTTGTTCTAGATCTTTAAGGTTTGTTGTTAAGTTGCTAGTATGAGATCTCAGGTTTTTTTTTTTTT
>NC_022028.1:2155521-2156743 GCF_000317375.1 Microtus ochrogaster | reverse complement strand
TCCTCAGGTTGGAGTTTTTCTTTTAGTATTTTCAGTAGGGCTACAATTGTAGATGAGCTATTGTTCAAATTTGATTTTATCATGGAATATCTTATTTTCATCATCTGTGGCGATTGAATGTTTTGCTGGGTATAATAATCTAGGCTGGCATCTGTGGTCTTTTAGAGTCTGTAGCTAACCTGTCCAGGTCTCTATAGATTTTAGAGTCTCCATTGAACAGTAGGGTATAATTCTAATAGCTTTGCCTTTATATATCACTTGGTCTTTTCCCTTGCAGCTTTTAATATCTTTCTTTGTTTTGGATGTTTAGTGTTTTGATTAGTAGGTGCCAAGGGAACTTTATTTTTCTGGTCCATTCTATTTGATTTTCTGTTTGCTTCTTGTACTTTCTTTAGTTTAGAAAAAAATTCTTGAAAATATTTTCTGGGCCTTTGAGCTGGGATTCTTCTCCATCCTCCATACCTACTCTTCCTAGCTTTGGTCTTTTCATAGTGTCCCAGATTTCCAGTTGCTCTGTGATAGGAGTTTTTGAGGTTTAATATTTTCTTTGACTGGTTTACCTATTTCTTCTATTGTATCTCCAATGCCTGAGATTGTCTCTTCCATCTCTTGTATTCTGTTGGTGAAGCTTGTCTCTGTAGTTCCTATCCAAATTCCTAAATTTTCATTTCCATAATTCCCTCAGTTTGGATATTCTTTATTGATTCTATTTCCATTTTCAGTTCTTGAACAGTTTTATTCATTTTTTTCACTGTTTGTGTTCTTCTGGATTTCTTTAAGAGATTCATTAACTTCCTCTGCTGTAAGGACCTCTATCATCTTCACTCAAGAGGATTTTTAGAGTCTTTTCCTTGTCTTTCAGCTATGCTGGAATATTCAGGGCCTGCTGTGGCAGTCTAGCTGGGCTCTAGTGGAGACAATTGCTCTCTGTCTGACATTGACTGGTGTCTGGGCACCTGAGATTCGGGGGAATATAGGTCAAGTGCTGATTTCTGGATTTGTCTTTGTCGGGGGGTATTTTTTGTGGATTTTTTCTTTTTTTGGCTTGGTTTCTGTTTTTTCTTTGGATATTTGGAGCGTGTGATGGCTGTGTCTTTGCAACTGACAGTCGTACCCACTGGGGGTTCCAGGTAAATTGTGTTACTGAATATTGGGGGCTGACACTTAGGAATGGGGTGAGGCTAGGGGCCTGAAGGCATTCACAGGAGGGAGGAGAACAGAG
>NC_022028.1:2152250-2154104 GCF_000317375.1 Microtus ochrogaster | reverse complement strand
AATTACAAACATTGGAGAATTCCAGGGAGAAAAAGAGTTTGCTGATGAAAGTCTCTTTTCCAAAGATCAATCAGAACCCGGGTAGCACACAGCTGTAGGACTGCCATTGTGCCTTTGGGACCTGTGCACTGTGACTGTGTAGGACTTTGTTTAATCTTGTTAGAGCTCATAGTTCCCAATCCTATTAGGAGTGAATTTGCCTCCACAACAAGCCATTCAGGGGCTATTCTTCTATAATAGTGACATTGGCTCCAGAATCAATCAATCCTGTAAACTCCTATTTTTAAGTCTAAAAGTAGCATATACTTCTCCTTCAATAAGGTGTTTAAAGGTATATAGTTTTATCTGTACAAAAAAAATCCTCCCTCATGAAGCACAATTTTCTGTGAAAGTACTACATATGACAAGAATAATTGTGTATTTTATTCTCTTGCTTTAAGTTGCCAATCAGTGTAAACTGTGGTCGTGATTGCAGTTTTCCCTGTATAATCTTCATTAATGACTCATGTATGGACTATGATTCCTTTCATGGATAAACTGCTCCACCCAATAAAATCAGCAAAAGGCTCAAAGGGACCTTGTATAAATATTGAGGCAATTAGCTACCCTCTTCTACATAATTAATATCCTTATTTTCCTTTTGTATTTCCAAATGACCCAAAACTGACGGCTTCTCTTTCCCTTGTTTATATGACTATTTTTCCCAATATCCTTTCTGACTCTGTCTTATACTTCTTCATCTCAAGGTCCTTCTTCTGGACACCAGGAACTGTAATTACAAATGACTTGCTAGCAATCTAATAGCTGTGATTTGATACTTATACTCCTCCTTTCTTTAAGAAACTGATGCCCAAGTGGAGCAAGAGGCAGCTGTTGATCTGATCTGTCCAGCTCTGGTTTCTGTCCCGTTATTCTCACTAACTCTCCTTCTGTGAGGGTCATCACTTTCTTATCATTGCCAGCTTCAGAATCACATGGTGCTACTTGTCACCACTCTAGAGGTGGTGGGGTCTGGGAGAATGGAGCCTAAAAATGAGATGGATTAAATTCTCACACAATAAGCAACTTTACAGAATCAGACAATTTATATTCTGAGGGTTAAGCAAGGTCATATGAGCTAAGGTCCCATGGGTTCACAGTTTATACAAGGACAGGGACATTATCTAAATAGCAATGTAAGACAAGGAATAATAGGAAGCAAATCCACTCCTCTTTACCACACCTGGGCTGGGCATGAAAGCACATTCTGAGGATAAACTCGGGTTTAGAAGGAGCAGAAGTCACAAGACGCTTGTCTTGTTTTCTTGGAGCTTCCTCACAGGTACTCAGACTTCTTCCCACATGGCTCCCTCTATTCTTGGATGGTGCTCGAACAGGGTGCCTACAGACCATCGTGAACCACACTCAGAGAGGAAGCCAGGATTGACTGGTGGTCATTGCTGCTGTCTGGAGGCTATCTGCTATCTGAGGGATAGCAGAGAAGAAAAGCACATAAAGGAAGACTAGAAAGGATCTCTAGAATCACAGGGCATGGCTGTAAGACCCTCACCCCTTATTCTCAAAGGGGCGAGAAGAAATTTCCTAACAGAATGTTTTCCCAGGAGGATAGTGGCCTTCCCCGCTCCCACCCATAAATTATGCCCGGCTACCTGGTACAGGTTGATAAAGGTGGCCTGACTCAGAAACAGGATGGCCTTGCTCTAAGAACAAAAAACTAGCTGACACAGCAGGATGAAATAGAGCAAAAGATCTCACACCCATGCCAAAACAGCTTCAAAAAGTCCATTTGTAGTTATACCTTTAAAAGACTAACCCCACAGACGGAACTAAACTCCTCTCTCTACCTTGCTGCAA
>NC_022028.1:2140946-2151114 GCF_000317375.1 Microtus ochrogaster | reverse complement strand
AAGTGACCCAGTGAAAGTGTTACAATTCTGCTCCATAAGGGAAAGTGACCCAGTGAAAGTGTTACAGTTCTGCTCTGTAGGGGAAAGTGACCCAGTGAAAGTGTTACGTTTCTGCTCTGTTCCATGTCCTTCCAGCAAAGGTTGTTACAGTTGGGCTCTGCTCTAGCCAAAATGCCATGCCACACAACAAACCTCACTCAAAAATATTTATTGGGAAGGATAAATCCAGGAGGGCAGCTGCCTCTAGGGAGAGAAGCAATAGCAAACTGAACAGGGCACACACCTTATATAGGGTTTTTTTTTTGGGGGGGGGGTGACAGATTGTAGCTTTTCCATGGTGGTTTGGAATTGGTGGGCTTTTGTAGCCCGATTCTGGGGCAAACACAGGGATTTGTGGGATTCAATCCCTGACCCTGGAGTCAAGTCAGGGGCAGGATGTCTTTTCTTTGGTTCTTTTTACCCTACAAGGAGGCTGAGGGCTAGGACCAGAGATGAGGAAGAATTTTCTAACTGGTGAGGGCAGAAAGAGGTGATGGTCCACGTACCTGCAGTCAGTGGCAGAATACAGGGGCTGGTTCTGAATGTTCAAGACCTTGATGGGGGTGGTAGGGATGCTGGAAGGCATAGGGAACAAGAAGCTTAACATCTTCCATGGATGTGAGCTTTTCAGCCATCATGTTCATGACACTGTAGGAATGGGAGTCAGTAGAGACACTATTCTCACAGATTGGTCCCCAAGTGTGCCCAGCATGTCCGCATCTCCCTGAACATCTCTTCAAGTGTCTGTGGACATGAAGATTGGACTCACAGAAAGTGGGCGTGAATGTGCTGAAAATGGCTCATGATCTCTGGGAACAGTAGGAAATGGAAATGAGCAGGGAACCATAATGAGGATTTGAGACCCCTTAGGCCACAGCAACTCCTGAGTCTTGTACAGGACGCCATGCGAGTCTCTGTCTCCTATGGGGATGGGGTGAGGGGGTGGTTGGGAGTGGAACTTACATGTTCTGTGTAGTAAGAGCAGCGGGCTGTGTCCTGCCACCCGGCTAGCTTTATCCAAAATAATTACACGGAAACTGTATTCTTTTAAACACTGCTTGGCCCATTAGCCTCTTATTGGCTAGCTCTTACATATTGATCTAACCCATTTCTAATAATCTGTGTAGCCCACGAGCTGGCTTACCAGGAAAGATCTTAACCTGCCTCTGCCTGGAGTGGGAGAATCATGGCGACTCCTTGACTCAGCTTCTTTCTCCCAGCATTCAGTTCTGTCTACTCTACCTACCTAATTTTTTGTCCTATCAGAGGCCAAGCAGTTTCTTTATTACTTAACCAATGAAACAACAGATAGAAAGATGACCCTCCTCCATCAGTTCTGTCCTTCCTTCAGGGTGTCTTAGGAGGGGTAGCCACTGTGGTGTTTCTGCTGCCTCAGCTTCTGGATGATTTGGAAGAACTCTTCCATGTACTGGGGGTGGGTGACTTCTTCCAGGGAAGGCTGGATTCAAGCACCTTCTCTTTGAGGTGCTCACACTTCCTCAAGGCTCCTAAACAACTCCCCCTACCCAACGCTCTTCATGGCATAGAGGGTTGCCTCACCTGCATTTGGCTGTCGTAGTTATTTAGGCTTCAGAATAGACATGGTAAGCTGGTGAGGCCCAGACAATGGACAGGGAAACTGAGGCACAAGTGGCCAAGCTGTGTGTACAAGGTCACACAGTTGGAACACAAACAGGTCCTAGTGTGATCCCAGGTGGTTGATTTCTAAAGTCAAAGTGTGGATCAAGTTCATAGTCCTTGAGTAAGGAAACTGGGGATCCTCCAGTTGGAGTCACTGACCCCCAAATTATCACTAAGGAGATGTTAAGTCTGTAGCCCAAGCAGGCCTGGAACTTAGGCCATATCCACATCAGTTACCACTGTGCTGGGACTGTAGGTAGGGCTACCACCCTGCTCACACAGGTCTGCAGTATGAGCCCAAGGTCCAGGGAACTGCCCCTTTGAGCTGTGGACTGGATTCCTGGTGTCTGTTTGCCAGAAGCGAGGAGGGCAACTTCTGACTTCTCAAATCACAACATGGCAGTCTGACTTGGTTCTTAGGCAGACCCCATTCTCCCGACCTCCCTCCCCCTCCCCACCTCTGTGCCCTGGGATGGCCCTTGCTGGCTTCCATACTGTCTCTCATGCTCCCCTCTCATCTCTTCTGCTGCTCATAGTGTGGGGAGGAGCACAAAGAAGCTTACCGGAAATGGAGGCGGCTGTGCTTCACACCTCTCCCTTGGAGGGTAGGAACTTTTCCTGGACACATCTTGTGGATCTCAGAGGATACTATCAACTCTGCAAGGATCAGTGAAAGTAAGAGTGAGGTCCTGTTGTTGAATATCAATTAATGATGTAAAGATGTGCTGCATTTGTTCCTGTTGCATTTGTTTAGTGTTGTAAAGATGAGCTGCATTTGTTCCTGATGCATTTGTTTAGTGATGTAAAGATGAGCTGCATTTGTTTAATAATATAAAGATGTGCTGCATTTGTTCATGCTGCATTTGTTTAGTGATGTAAAGATGATCTGCATTTGTTCATGCTGCATTTGTTTAGTGATGTAAAGATGTGTTGCATTTTGTTCATGATGCATTTGTTTAATGATATAAAGATGTGTTTTTTTGCCTGCCCAAGGACCTGATTGGTCTAATAAAAAGCTGAACAGCTAATAACTATGCAGTAGAAGTATAGGCAGGGCTGGTGGGCAGAGAGAATAAGTACAAGGAGGAACATAGGAGGGAGGGAGGAAGAGAGAGGGGGGGGAGAGAGAAGAGAACAGGGGGAAAAAGGAAGGTGTCTGGAACCAGCCAGACATGAAGTAGGACATACAGAATGAGAGAAAGTTAAAAATCCCTGAGGCAAAATGTAGATGAAGAGAAATAAGTTAAGTTAAAAGAGCTGTTGGAGAAGGGAGCTTGTTGGTTCCTGGCTACCTGGCTAGCTCACTGCTCGGCCCATTAGCTCTAACTTCTTATTGGCTAACTCTTATAAACTAATTTAACCCATTTCTATTAATCTGTGTATCACCACATGGCTGTGACTTACCAGCTAAAGTTCCCAGCATCTGTCTCTGGTGGCTCATGGCTTCTCTCTGACTCCACCCTTCTTTCTCCCAGCATACAGCCTATTTTTTCCCAGCTTGTTTTGTTCTGCCCTTGCCATAGGCTCAAAGTAGTTCTTTATTCATTAACCAATAAAAGCAACACATAGCCAGAAGGACCTCCCACACCATTTCCCCTTTTCTGTTTAAACAAAAAGGAAGGTTTTTTAACTTTAACATAGTAAAATTACATATAACAAAACAGTTATCAAGCAAGAATTACAGTTACTATATTTATATCTACTTTATCTTTTATCATAAGGAAAACTATAACTATAAATTCTGTAACTCCATCAGAGACTCCAGAAGGATATAATATTACCTAAGTAAATAGGAAGTACATTGTAAGCAACTTCCAAAACTCTAGAACTGACAGAGCATCTCACTGCCTGTACAGTCACCCAAAGTTCTTCTGTACCGTTGGGGCATTCACCTTCAGCCCACAGGCCCATGGTATCTGTCAGATTTTTCCACAAAGCAGGAAATTTCAAAGATAGTTTTGCCTATATTTTTTTGATATATTTTATATCAGTTTGTCAGTCACTTTCTTCTGTGTCCTGCAGAATGTCTCACTGACTCTTTCAAGTAGCAGGAACCCAGAAGGACCATCTCACCTTTAGGCAACTTCAGCAGTGATTTCTCAACAGGTACCGCATATCCAGTTTATCAAGCAGTCCAGGCAAGAGCAGCTTTTTGCCCAAATGTCTAACCAACCCTATAAGGAGCCTCTTTGATGTCCATCTTCCTCCTGAAGTAGCTTGTGCTGCCCGGAGCAGATGTGTCTCATTGTCATGAAAATCCCTAAGTTAGTAAAACACTGGTGGGGCAGGCTAAGTTAATAAATCTCAGTGTCATGATTTGGGAGCTGGTGGTGGCCCCTCCCAAGATAAAGACTGTTACAGGGTCTCTTGTTAGTATTTTCAGAGCAAAGGCAAAAGGTTCAGAGCCATTGTGATTGAGGTGTTCACTGTCCATACTTATAATTAGGCTTTTCCGGACCCTCAGAGGAGGGAGAAGCTCTTGCATTTTGAGGAATCAATGTGTAACCAAAAATGGGGGCAGTGAGGAAAGGGGTCCACTAAATTGATGCACTCTAGCACCCTAACTTTCATGGTTAGAGCCTCGAAGTTGGGGGTCTGTTAGCTTGAGGTCTGGATGCAGAGCCAGGCCTGAGGTTGGACCTGGTAGTCAAGGATCTGTTAGCTTGAGGCCTGGATGCAGAGCCAGGCCTGAGGTTGGACCTGGTAGTCAAGGATCTGTTAGCTTGAGGCCCGGATGCAGAGCCAGGCCTGAGGTTAGAAGAAATCAGTTGCAGATGGGTGTGGCCTGGGTGATTCTGCTGTGGATTCTAGCAGCCATGTCCCACATGAGAACCTTTGAAGGTCCTTGTTTAGGGGCACACTTCCCCTCGGAAGTTTCACAATCTCCCATCTCCCACTTAGGGGTAGTTTCCAGTGTGGGGAGTTGAACTCTATTCCCCCAGGACAGGCACCCTCTCATGTACTTTACAGGTGTGAAAATCAGCGCAGAAAGAGATGAGTTCCCAGGCCCATGCACTCTGAGACAACTGTTTATTGTTTCAACCTCACATCCTCTTTCACTGCCTCAAATCCACGGCAGCTCAGCACAGGTCTAAGTACCCGCTGGATTCCATGCAGATGTTGACAAACACGTGAACAGTATCGGGAGTGGGGAGAGCAGAGGGCAGTTAAGGGACCAGCTGCCCCTCTCCCAGTGTGTCCGTCCCACCAAACAAATTCTGTTACTGATAAATACACGTTTGGGGGAGTTGAGGATGAGCACAGTCCCTGAGACGCTGCTGGATGTCACAGTTCAGAGCTGAGCTCCCAAGGGATGGAGCCTCCTGGGAGGTGGCCCCACTCCTTGGGGATCTCAACCATGCAAAAGGTGCTTATATTTCTGCATCACTTGGGCCTGGCTTACCCTTGGAGGTTGGGCAGCAGCAGCTGCTGCTCAGGGCTTATATGGAAGCCACACATGGTGCCTTTGTGTGCCCGAGTCACCTGGAATTGAATTTTGCAGTCTTTCAGATCCTGGTGGGCATCAGGGTTATTTTTCTGTATGTGTTTGATGATGTTGTAAACTAGCAAAAAAAGAAATCTCTTCCTTCACAAGGACAAAGGACGGAAGGCTCAGTGAGGCCGGCATATGGGGCATGACAACAGCCTCTGCTTGGACTCGGGCAGCTCTCTGAGGAGCAGCATACCACTTTTGGTCTGGGACCCACTCCTACCCCAGTGGAGACTGTGGTGCTGAGAGCTGACAGAGGACAGAGGAGCCGGCAGCTTCCTGGTTTTGGAACAGGCCTGGAAATCCCTATATAGACAAGAACTACTGATTCTGCTTTACTCTTCCCCCCTCCTTCTGAGAGCTGAGGTGACAACACTGGCTACCACTGTGCTAAGGGTCTCACATGTGGCCTTAGCTTTCCTGGAGTTTGCTATGTTTGAAGTTGGTCTCGCACTTACAGCCTCCCACTTGTCTCTGTCTCTCAAGTGCTGGGATTAAAGATGCATGTCACCAGGCCCAGCTAGAATTACCAACTGAGTCAAGAGTATAAAAAATATACGGGGCCAGGGAAATGGCTCACCAGGTAAAGGGACTTGCCCCCAAGTCTGATGACCTGAGTTCAATCCCTGGGATTCACATGGTGGAAGGAAAGAACTCACTTCCACGAGGTGTCCTTTGACCCCCAGAAGCCTGGAACAGCTTGTGAGGGCCAGAGATATTGGATCCTATAGAGCTGGAGTTACAGGTGATTGTGAACCACTAGACATGGGCTCTGGGGACTGAACTCAGGTCCTCTGAAAGAGCAGCTAATGCTTTTAACCACTAACTATCTTTGCAACTCCATAGCTTCCTCGTCCGTAAGTGAAGACGGCTTGCATTTCTCACGGACTAAAGTTTTAACCTCCCCTGATTCCCTGGATAGTACCCTGGCCATCTATCCATCCCTGGATAGTCCCCTGGCTGGCCAGCCAAATGGTGTCCAAGGGTCTCCCATTATCTTTTGATCTTAAATGATTGTACTTGAAAAGTCTGGGTCTGGCTTTTCTGTTTGCTCCCCCCTTCCCTTTACAGGGTGTCCTCATCTCCTTTTGAGGGTTCAGGGTCTGTATCCGCTGGTGTAATTAATTTGTTTATTTCAGGGCCAGGGATGGAATCCAGGGCTTTGAACAAGCCAGTTGCTACTGTTATCACCAACACCACAGTTATCATGAGATCATCACCACGACCACCGCCACCGCCGCTACCACCATTGTTACTATCACCACGACCACTGCCGCCACCATCATCATCATCGTCGTCATCATCATCACTGTCATCATCACCACCAACACCACCGCCACCATCATCGCCATTATTGTCGTCGTCATCACATCACGGTGCCCAAGCCCCAGACCTCAGCTCAGAGATTCACAGGCTGACACAGTCACAGCCACCACGCTAATTCAGCAGTTTCCATGGACACCTTGTATTCATCTATGAGCCATTTGTACATCCTCTGGGGTGTCTGCTGGGGCTGGGGACAAGTGTCCCCTTGCATTAATTACTTTTCTCACTACCATGACAATACCAGACAACAGCAACTCAAGGGAGGAAGTGTTCAGCGTGGTTCTCATTTCCAGGGGACACAGGACAGCATGGTGAAAGCATGCAGGCATCACAGATGCTGATGTGTGGCCACCATGCAGGGATCACCCATGAGTTGATGGTTATGATCGGCGCTTACAGAGGTGACTGTGCAGGCTGCCAGGCTGAGGGGCAGAGCCCCAACCATGCTTTTCTGTGGGTGTCCACCCCATCCCAGAGACTCACGCTTGCTCTAGCATACAATTCAACCCAAAGGTTGTCACTGAGGGTGTGCGGTCAGCGAGCGCGTTGTGTCTAGTTGCCTCACAAAGGTGGTCACAAGAGGAAGTTGGATTCAGCATATTCAGGAACTAGCGTGCCACAAAGTGTCGGAAACTGTGTCAGAGGTTCTGAATTCCTGTTTGCAGAATGAGAAAGTCGACCTCGTGTCTGAGCTGGACATTGAAGCTGCACAAAAACTGACTACAGTTATTCTCGCTCAACTTTCCTGAGGTTGAGAACGAGCATATGGGCATGGGCCTGTCACCTCAGCACGGAGGATGACAAGTTAGAGGGCTGCCTGAGCTGCACTGTAAAACCTTCTCTGGACAAACAAACAAAAAAAACAAACAAAAATATTTATTACTATGGGGCATGGGGTGCCTTTAATCCCAGCACTAGGGGGCAGAGGCAGGCAGATCTCTGTGAGTTTTAAGCCAGCCTGGTCTTCGGTGAGTCCCCGGACAGCCTGAGTCACATAGTGATACCCTGTCTCACAAAATAGTGCAAAAACCCAAAACAATGAAATCAGTCAGTCAACCAACCAACCCCCCCAAAACAAACAAACAAACAAAACCCCCATACAGCAACAACACAGGATAGAGAAGAAGAGAATTATTTTCGGAGAAGAGGGAACAGGTTCGGGGGGGTGGGGGGGAGGGTGGAAACTGAGGTTTGTCCCCGGGAAGCCCTACTGATGTCAGCAAACAGGGTAGCCAGTAACAGGACTGTACCTCCCAGGAATGGCCTCATGTCCTGTTGTGAAACTCCCCAGAGAGTCTGGGTACAGGGGTGTCTTATCGCTGTCCCAGCAGCCCACGGAGGCAGTTGGACAGTTGGAGCTGAACTTGGAGCATGAGGAAGGCTGGGCTCTGGGGGCTGCTGTGGACATTCCTTGTCTTAGGTAAGGCAGGCGGGAGGTGGGAGTGGGCGAGAATCTGGCCTAGGACGTTAGCAGCCATATGAGTGGGGTGTGTGTGTGTGTGTGTGTGTGTGTGTGTGTGTGTGTGTGTGTGTGTGTGTGTGTGTGTGTGTACATACAGGTTGGTGCTGGGTGTCTTCTTCAATTGCTTTCCACTTCTTTCTTTCTTCCTTCCTTTCTTCCTTTCTTTCTTCTTTTTCTTTTTTTAACTGAGACAGTTTCACTGTGCATCCTGGCTGGCCTGGAACTTGCTATAGAGACCAAGCTGCCCCTCTATCTGCCCCTGCTCCTGTCTCCTCACTGCTGGCATTTAAGGATGCCCTGCACGGCCACACCTGGATCTACCTTGCTTTTGAGTCTCTCATTGACCCCGGAGTTTGTCTATCTGTGTGGCCAGTGTGCCCTAAGGACCCACTTGTCTCTGCCTGCCTGGTGCTGGGACAGAAGTGCGTACCCCACAATAGACTTTCTCTGTGGTGCTAGAGACCAAAGTCGGGTCCTCAGGCCTCTGCACAGGTAGTGCTTTGCTGGTGGGGCCACCTCCAAAACCCCACGAAGCTCTGCCCTTCTGAAGGGCTAAAGTAGTGGTTCTCAATCCATGGGTCGCAGCCCCGTCTGGCGGTCAAATGACTTTTTCACAGGGGTCACTTACGACTATAAAAACCAGATATTTACATTAATATTCATAACTGTAGCAAAATTATAATTATGAAGTAGCAATGAAAAAAAATTTTCCGGTTGGGGGGGTCACCCATAACCCCTCTGAGTCATGAGGAGCTATATTGAAAGTTCACAGTATTCGGAAGATCAAGAGCCGCTGCTATAAAGCACAAGGCCCCCCAAACGTGGGGTCAAACACTGCTCACCTCAGGCCAGGCTTCGCCTGAGTGCAGAGAGTCAGATCCCGGAGGCTAATGAACAGAAATATAAGAAGGGGTAGAATTAGAGAGGCAGGTGTCTATGCTATTGTTTCTGGCCTTTTAAAAATTTATTTTATGTGTATGTTTGCATGCATGTACCACATATATGTCTGGTACCTGAGTAGGCCAGAAGAAGGCATCAGCTTTTCCTGGAACTGGAGTTACAGATGGTTGCAAACTCTGGTCCTCTGCAGCAAATGCTCTTAACTGCTAGTTTGTTTTGTTTGTTTCGTTCAGTCCTGGGGATGGAACCCAGGACCTCTCACATGCCAGGCAACTGCTCTACCACTGAGCCACAGCCCCAGTCTCTGTGTGAAGTTTCCTGTCAGAGACATACAGATTTTTCAGTGGAAACAATGACAGTGGCACAGGTCTCACTAATAACCAAGGCAGTACTCCTGCCTCAGCTTCTGTGTATTTGGATTACAGATGGGCGATACCAGGCCAGCAGCTCCAACCAATCCAAACATGAAATGATCTGAATAACAGTCTCTCATTGTAGCCCTGGCTGTCTTGGAACTGTCTATGTAGAGCAGGCTGGCCTTGAACTCACCTAGCAATCCTGCCTCTGCCTTCTGAGTGCTGAATTTAAAGTGTGTGAGTCATTATGTCCAGCATCTGAATCATATTATTTCATGTTGAAATGTTTCTTCTTCTATTCCCCCATGGTGCTTTTGATGTGGACAGTCCATTAGACCTCAAAGATGGGATTCATTTAACAGATATTTCCCAGAGTTTCCTTGGGTCTACAAATCTGCTACTTCAAAGGCCAAAGGTATGAACAGAAACTTGTGTCTGTCCTCACCGAGGTTGTAATCCCAGCTCTTCATCAAATTCTAGAGCTGGAGAGCTCAGCTTCTCACATGGACTGAGCAGGGCTGGGCCTGCCCCCAGCCCTGTGTCTTCATTTGTAATATTTCAGTGAGTCAGTACTTCCACGAACACAACTCAAGGGTGGGGCCTGTGATGTGTCACACCGAGTGGAGCAGCCATCCTGGGATGGAGTAATCAAAGCTGATTCAACACAGCCCTGCGCCTCGGCTGGCCTGTCTGTGTATGTGGGGACATTCTGCCACTCTGTTCTTCTTTTTTTCCTGAGACAGGACCTCATGTAGTCCAGGTTGACTCCAAATTTACTGTGTATTTGACGATTATCTTGAACTTTTTCCTGAGCAACCCATTTCCAGCACTTCAGCCTGAGATTACAGATGTGCACCTCCATGCTGAGTGTGGAGGGCATTCCTGAGATTACAGATGTGCACCTCCATGCTGAGTGTGGAAGGCATTCCTGAGATTACAGATGTGCACCTCCAT
>NC_022028.1:2117054-2140591 GCF_000317375.1 Microtus ochrogaster | reverse complement strand
AAAAAAAAAAAAAATCCCCCATGAGTCCTTGAGGTGAGTCTGAGCAAGGCCAGGTGAGGGCAGAGCAGGCCTTCTGGAGCCTGACACAGCCTGTGCCAGCAGGCAAGGGCTTCTACTAAAGTGTAAGTCTTGGTCTGTCTGGGTGTGTGTGGTGTATATTGTGGTGCATGTGGGTGGTGGTGGTGGTGGTGTGTGTGTGAGTATGTGTATATGCATGTGTGTGGTACATGTGTATTGTGCGAGTGTGTTGTGAGTGTGGTGTATTGTGCGAGTGTGTTGTGTGTGTGGTTAGTGTGGGTGGTAGTGTGTGCATGCACGTATGTGTGTGATGCACGTGTGTGATGCATATGGGTGTGGTGTGGGTATGGTGGGGGTGGTGTGTGTGTGTATTGTGTGTGTGGTGCGTGTGTGGTGCAAGTGTGTGTGTGGTGCAAGTGTGTGTGGTGTGGGTATGGTGGGGGTGGTATGTGTGTGTGTGGTGCGTGTGTGGTGCAAGTGTGTGTGGTATGTGTGTGTGGGGGGGTGGGCAGTTGTAGTAACAACAGCAGTAGACATTTTAGGAAGTGAAAGTCTAGCTCCCTGCTCTGGCATTCTGTCCATGCCTTTGCTGGAGAATGATGTCCAGGCCTGAGTGGCCAAACTCTACAGTCTCTCGGTGACTTAAGAACTGGTGTTGATGACCTAGATGTTTTCACATCAGCAGGGCCCGATTCCAGGTGATTTTCTTGTTTCCACTCCAAGAGTGGGGCTGAGATTAGTATGCATGAATGCAAGTGTGTGTGTGTGTGTGTGTGTGTGTGTGTGTGTGTGTGGTGGATGCACGCGAGTGTGTGGTGTGTTTGGGGGGTGCATGCACGTGAGTGTGTGGTGTGTGTGTGGGGGGGTGCATGCACGCAAGTGTGTGGTGTGTGTGTGGTGCATGCGTGCGAGTGGGGGGGTGCGTGCACGCGAGTGTGTGGTGTGTCTATGTGGTGCATGCGTGCGAGTGTGTGGTGTGTGTGTGTGGTGCCTGCACGCGAGTGTGTGTGGGGGGTGCATGTATGCGAGTGTGTGGTGCATGTGTGCGAGTGTGTGTCTTGTGTGTGGTGCATGTGGATGATGCATGCACGCAAGTGTGTGTTGTGTGTGTGTGTGTAGTGCATGCGTGTGAGTGTGTGTTGTGTGTGTGTGTGTAGTGCATGCGTGTGAGTGTGTGTTGTGTGTGTGTGTGTAGTGCATGCGTGTGAGTGTGTGTTGTGTGTGTGTGTGGCATTTCCAAGCTCAGCACTACTGACATTTTGGGTGAGGTAATGGCTGGTGAGGACCATCCTGTGCACTGCAGGATACTTGACAGCACCTGACCTTGTCTGTCCATTAGTTCCGCATGGCAATAGTTCCCATTCCTGTTTATACCAACTGAAAATGTCTCCCAACACCTGACACCAGTGGGGGACACCTGACACCCAGTGGGGGGCAGTTTACACCCAGTGAGGGGCACCTGACACATAGTGAAGAAACATGACTGTGGTTTCTGTCAAAAACAGGAGGGACTTTTTGTCTTAGGTCCTAGGGCACCCAGGGGTGCTAGCTTAAAAGTGCAGCAAGCCATGACTCAAAGTTGTCAGTTTCCTTCTTTCTCCTCCCTACCCAGTTTCTCCCTGTCACTCCGCTCTCCTGTTTGGCTCATTCTCAGGCAACTGATTCCAATATGGTAAAATACAGAACCAGAGCTTGGCACCCTGCTGACCACCAGCCTCTGCATAGGGTTCTGAGTAGTCACAGCTGGTTTCGATTGGCTCCACCCGGTCACAGTCTGTGTGGCCAGGGCCTTAGGGCTGTTCTCGGGGTAGGGCAGCCCCATCAAACCATCAGCAGAGCCATAGGATGGAAGGAGGTGTAGAGCTCCCATCCATCGTGCCCGTGATGCTTTGCTTTTGTTTTCTTTTCTTGATGCTTCCTTGAGTCCCGAAGACTCAAACTTCCGGGACATCATCCTGTGCTTCGAGAATGTCTTTATACCCACTCTTTATCCTGTAAGGAACCTTTCTACAGCCTTCCTCTCTCATCATGCCCTGGCCATCATGTCTCCCTCCAATCGGGCACTTTCATTCCTCTAAAAACCATTTAGGGCTAGAGAAGTAAAGAATACAGCCAGTGTGGTGCTTGCCACGCAAGCATGAGGACCTGAGTTTGATTCCTGAAAGTCTTGTAAAAAAAAAAAAAGATGTAGGGGCACACACTAGTCATCCCAGCACTAGGGATGCAGAGCTGGCTGGATCCCTGGGAGTCCCCAACGAGACAGTCCAGCCGAATATTCCAGTTCCATGTAAAAAGCTTCTTTAACAAAAGAAGCAATTAGATGGACAGTATTCTCAGGCATGTGTAATACCTGAGGTTGGCCTCTGGGCACCACAGGCATGCACACATGCACACATGCATTAACACGTACTCACAAAAGGATTGTTTGTAATGTTTGATTCTCATTGGCCACATATCATTGGCTCTTACAGTGAAACAAACAAACAAACAAACAAACACCAAACAGCTCCTTCCCGGTGCAGAGTTTGGATGGGGACCATTCCCTACAGAGCCTCTTTCCCTTTTCCTGTTTACAGAAGCTAGAGCTGCCACTGACCCAGCCGAAGAAAGGTATAACCGAGTCGAGGGACAGACCTTGGCGGTGAGCTGTCCCTTCAACATCAGGAAGTATGCCAGCAGTCAGAAGGCTTGGCAGAGGCTGCAGGACGGAAAGGAGCCCTTGACATTGGTGGTCACAGAGAGGCCATCTGCAAATCCCAGTGAGGTCCACGTGGGGAAGTACACACTGAAAGATGACCCTGGGGAGGCCATGTTGCATGTCCAAATGACTGATCTTCGAGTGGCAGACTCTGGATTGTACCGCTGCGTGATTTACCACCCTCCTAATGACCCTGTTCTGCTCTTCCATCCTGTCCGCCTGGTGGTGACCAAGGGTGAGTGACCAGGAAGTGTCTGGGGAGAGGAAGGGAAAGGTAGGCCAGCAAGGATGGGGCAGTGGCCCAGGATTCCTAGCAGCTTGACTTCCTGTCAGAATTTCCTTGCCTGCCATCCAAGGCTGTTGGCAGGCACTTGGTCCAATAGTAATTCAGGGCTCTTGCATATGGATTCCCATTGGGCAAAGAGGAAAAGTAGACTTTGGACATGATTTAGTTTCTCTGAGATCTCCCCTTAGAAGTCTTGTCCTTAAGAAGCCTTTTCTTTTTTTAATTAACCATTTAGCTAATTATTTTAATGTTTCTTCATAACAATGTCATAGCCAACATTATAAATATGGAACTATACATTTGGGACATTTTCTGGCTTAAGCAATAGATCTGTTTCAGCAAAGGTCCAGGATACCCATTTGTACCACCTCATTTTCTTCCACACAAACCACCTCAGAATGGGCCACTGTCATCTCCGAAGCAAGTTCAGGACATTCTTCGAAGACAGCAAAAGTTTTTAAGGCCAGGTTTTGCACCCCACAAGCTGCCAGAGCCATTTCTGCCACAGTCATCAGTCAAAGGTGGGGAGGGTTTGGGAAGGAAGTGCTCAGGCTTACAATGGGTGCACTCTGTTCTCCAGGCATTTCCTGGTTTCTACAATTTGGGTTGGATTTGCCACTCTCTGGCTTGGTGCTGGACATTTCTTCCTCCAGAGGGGGATCTCTCTAAACCTCAGAGCCCTCTGTGGGGGACCTTCCTATGTAACTTACGGATCCTCCAGGATCCTCCAGGTCATTCGGGCCTCCGCAGATGGGTGGTGACATTCTTCTGCTCTCTTGGGGTGTATGCTAATCTACACGCTGTTCACTGGAGGCTTCCTTCAGTCAAGAGAGACTTTGAGTTTGCTTGCTTGTAAATCTCCTTTCAAGCCACTTCATAGCGACCTTGGCAGTTGGTGGATCCTCCTGGGTCACCATGGTGTCATTTTCAGGTTTTCCTGTTCCCTTATTCAGGTAGACGTGGATCACGGGTTGTAAACTTCTCCTGTTCATCCCAACAACCTCACAGTGCTTAAGGAAATCTGCTGGATCCAGAGTCCCACTACCATTTGATTCTTGGATATAAATTGCACTGTTGGCCAAGTCTTCAAGATTTATAGGGGGATCTATAAGATGGCAAGATCTGCCCCTTCATCCACGAGTCCACCAGGCTTCTAGAAGCCATTTGGCTCTCCAGTGCCCATTCCACCCTGTTCACTCCCTTGCCCACCTCTGCTCATGCCTCCAAGGTGCCTCTAACTCTCTCCTGGTCCAGGAAATCCTTCAGACTCTTTCCCATAAGCACTTGGGCTACTAGAGAGTAGGGTGGGCACCTCAGAATGCCACTTTATAGGCTATGTTGACTTAGCTGTAGGATCCAGCCTGAGCAGGGCAACTGGAGGGAAACAACAGCTTTGTTGACCATAACTAGTGTCGTTCCATGGCTGCTTGCTCATAGTTCTTGAGAGGCCCTGCTCAGGTCATAACTAGACAGCTGTGAAGAGGAACGGCTGGTAGGAGGATGACCCAAGAGGGAGAGCCAGGAGTTCAGAAGTAATAAAAACACTGGAAAGTTGGGGTCAGGAGGTCTTGTACAAGCTACGTCTTATGCCAAGAATGTTTATTAAGAAGTACAGCATCAGTCAGGCATGGTAGCACACACCTTTGATCCTAGCCCTTGAGAGCCAGAGGCAGGTGAATCTCTGTGAGTTCAAGGCCAGCTTGATTTTTGTAGTGAGTTCCAGGACAGGCAGTGCTACATAGTGAGATTCTATCTCAAACGCATACACACACACACACACACACACACACACACACACACACACAGCATCTTATATGCACTTTGCAAGGGGACATGGGATAGAGGCAGCAGAAAGCGGTCATACAATGAGCGAAATCATCAGGGGTCAGGCAATATTGCATGACGGGAACACAGGAGATCTCAAGCGTGAAACAGACGGCATGCACAGGGGTAACTCCAGTCTCTCTAGTGGGGAAAGTCTAGTTTCCAGGAACTGGAACCTTAACCCCTTTGAGGCCCAGGCCCTAGGCTC
Organism: Microtus ochrogaster; assembly: GCF_000317375.1. Lineage (NCBI taxonomy): Eukaryota > Metazoa > Chordata > Mammalia > Rodentia > Cricetidae > Microtus > Microtus ochrogaster. The sequence goes on along the minus strand of NC_022028.1, from coordinate 2,135,557 downwards.
AGATCAGACCTTGCCTTGTTTGCTCCTGGGCACGGACACAGAACTGGTGTTCCCCTTAGACATCTTTTCATCAAGGCCTCTGAGAAAGTCTTGGATGAGCCTGACTCCCAACAGAGTAGAGTAGAGGTGTGGTGACTGGCTACAGGGGTAGCTCTTGGGACCTGAGGATAACTGTAGTCGCTCTGTCCATGTCTGAGGCAGGGCTTGTTCCACCCCCCACCCCACCCCCCCATACTAGAATGAAGCTGACTAGTCTTGGCTGACTTTTTACTGGCCTGTGGCGGATAGGCATGGTTGCTGCTGTCTGCTGCCTGCAGGCTGGGTAAGCAGGCCGAGTGCTGCATGCCAACTACGCTGCATTGATGGCCTTAGTGGTGGTGACTGTGGCAGTGGTGGTATCCTAAGAAACAGCGTCATAGCCCCGGACAGGCTACCTCTGTGCCTGCAGGGCAGTTGGAGGCTGTCCATAAGAAGTCACGTATGCAGTCTGACATAGGGCTGGTGGTCTGAGGACTGGGTGAAACTGACATCAGTAGGGGTCCAGGTTCCAAAGATTTGTGGTGTGTCATGTCATTGAAGTGACTGGGCTGTGGACAATGTAGCCCTGCTGGGTTGCAGCTTGGCTGCAGGTACTGTAATCCATGGTTGTTATGTTATCTTCTTAGGAAGCTCTTGTAATCTACTCCTTTCAAGATGCCCTTGGTGCCCCCTAAACTATGTGTGTCAGACCTTGCTGTGGGCATGAACCACCTGAACTCCTTATTTCATGAAGACCCTGGCTCAGCAGACCTGAAGTGACACTTGCTTATGAGGAACAAGGGTCTAGGCTTCAGTGGGGACCAATGCAGTTATACACCCCTTATGAATTACTGAATTCACCAAGGACCAGCTGGTGCCTTGCTGGGCTCTACATCCCCAGTAGTAATAGTGGATGATCAAGGATGGCAGAGAAAAGAGAAAAGGCCTCCCTTCCTAGAACCAGGAAGTCTGTGCCAAGTCCAGGCTGAGGCTCAGATGCAATACAGCAGTAAAGGACACCTTAGAGAGACGTGACTTACAGAGGCAGAGAGAGCCATGTAAGGGGGAGAAGGGGAACATGGAGAGCTGAACAGCAGCAGAGAGAACATTTCCTCACCTCAGACAGCCCGAGGAGTCTTTCCTTCACGCCTCTCCAGCCCTCCTCCTTTTCTCCCTTCACTCATCTGTTTCTGTCTCTGCTTCAGGCTGGCTTCTTTGGATTTTAGTTAAAAAATCCTTGCTTCTTGAATAGCAATGTTCTTTTCCCTCCCCAGCTCACTTCTCTTCTGCTCATTCATCCATCCGTCTGTCCATTCATCAATCTTCTGTCCATTATATGTCTGTCCATTTATCTCTCCATGTGTCTTCTTGCAGATTCTTCAGATCCATCCACTTCTGGCATCACAACTACTATAAGCCCAACTACATTTCCCATCCCGATTACCACAAAATACCAGCGCAGAGACAGGACTATGACCCCATCCACAGCTGTTGTCTCTTCTCCTGACCCTGAAGTCACCTACCCAAACATGCCAGATGTTCCCAGGTATGTTTTCTGGGATCCTGGTTAGGATGCCATTTATCTCCTAGTCCAAGTGCTGAGAGGATGTGGGCATGAATCTGTGGTGGGCTGGAGCAGAAGCAGAAGCAGACAAGTCTGTGCAGAATTTCCCAGGGAGGGAGAAGGTGGCGACTGACTGAGGAGGAGGCTCCCACCCTCCCCAGCTCACCCTCTCTGTCTCCCTGCACATCAGAGTAGTAAGAGGAGGGAAATGGCATTTTTGATGAATACTTTCAGTCCTGCCAACCCAGAAGCAGATGGATTCCGATGTCAGATAGACCAGCTATGTATGTAACATTGGGTGAGCCAGCGACCCCTTGTGGCTTTAGTTCCCAAGGATACTGTTGAGATACTAGAAGACCAGAGGATGCTGTCTGCCACCTCCCCATGTCTATGACTCTCCCTAGTAATGCTCTTTGTGCTATTGAACTGACTTAGTTTGTTTGTTTGATTTTAGTACTGGCGTGAGCACTCCACTCCACACTGATGGAATGGCAGGCATTCATGGAGACGGTGGCAGACTCATAGTTCCCTTTTCGCAGTGTCAGGGATCAAACTAGCCCAGCCCTTTGTCTCAATATTTTAAAATATGATTTTTCAGGAGATTTCTAACCTGCATTTATGTTTGTCAGCTCTCCATCATTGTAACAAATGACCCAGACAATAGGCTTAAAATGGGATAGGTTTATTTTGGCTCCAAATTCTGGAGGTTTCAGGACACAGCTTTTGGATCTGCGGTGAAGCAGTATATCATGGTGGCATGACATTGAGAAAAATGAAGAGGAAGGGGTCAGACTATGGGTGTGCTGTTTCTTTGGGAACGGATGCATGTGGATGATGGCTCAATGAGTGAGTGAGCGCACGCCTGAATAGATATTTGTGTGCGTGGATTCATGGATGGATAGATGACTAAATAGAAGGATGAATGAAAGGATGGGTAGATGATAGACGGAAGAAAAAGTAGATGGGTGGATTAATGAGTGCACGGTGGCCTAAAGCACTGGCCAATTCCAGCCTTTCAAACTTTCCACCACCTTCTAACAATGTCAATTTGTCACCAGTGCTGATCCACGCTGCAGCAGCAGGCCACACCTGCTGGTTAAGAGCCACCTTGCATGCATGGCCCTCCTTACAGTTGCTGTTGAAGGCTAATGTTTCATTTAAATGCTGCATCAAAAGTGAAAAAATTCTTTTTTCCCTAGTCTAATATGTCCCCACCATGGTTCCATGTAGCCTTTATTCATATATACCTTAGCATGGCCCAGTTCTAGTTATATACATGAAGTAATTTTCCCTGGTAAGATTATCTCTCAGCCAGGCATGGTGGCACATACCTTTAATCTCAGCACTCGGGAGGCAGAGGCAGGAGGATCTCTGTGAGTTCAAGGCCAACCAGGTCTATGTAGTGAGCTCCAGGACAGTCATAACTACTTACAAAGACTATATCTTTAAAATCCTTCAACATTACTACACTGAATTATAATTTCAATAAATACATACTTTTCTGTCAATCAAAAAAGCCAGAAACCTCACAATCATTTACCTACTCTTGACTGTTCATACTATTTTCTTTTTAAAATATTTTTGTTCATTTTTGAGACAGGGTTTCTCCATGTAGCCTTGATTGTCCTGGAACTCACTCTGTAGACCAGGCTGGCTTCAAACTTACAGACATCTTCCTGCTTTTTCCACCCAAGTGCAGGAATTAAAGACATGAGCCATCACCACTCAGATAATTTTAAAAACTCTTTTATCTCAAAAAATTTCCATAAGAGAATTTGGGCATTTATGTCACTTTGCATACTATCACATATACAAAATGTCTTCTAAATATCAGAATTGTCTGCACTGGAGAGATGGCTCAGAGGTTAAGAGCAGTAGCTGCTCTTCCAGAGGTCCTGAGTTCAATTCCCAGCACCCCACGGTGGCTCACAACCATCTATCTCCAGTCTCTGGGGATCTGACACTCTCTGTTGGTCTCCACAGGTAGGCACTGTACCTAATTGGTACATAAATATACTTTCAGAAAAACACTTTATACATAATTAAAAATAAATAAAATCACAAAAGCAGACTTTGCAGATGATCTACAGTGCAGAACTGAGGCTGTGGTACAGCAGGCTGACCAGCAAGGGTTTAGCATTTTAAAACATTCCTCTAGACCTTGGCATATGATTCGGAGGATGTGGGTGCTCAAGGCTCTGGTTCCATGCTCAGCACCAAGGAAAAAATATTCCTAGTAAAGTTGATGAGAAGTGGTCATGACATTCATTTCTCTGAGTGTGGATTCTTGTTCCAGGCAAGGAGGCAGACGCACCGTCCTCTTCCTGAGCATGGTTCCCTGGTGCCGTCTCAAGTGCCTGGCATGGAGTTGCTGCCTTCATGGGGCAGTGAAAGTTTGCAGTCTAGGGAGAGTCAGTACTCGTCTTTCCTTCTTTTTAAAAAACTTTTATTTTTAACTATGTGTGTGTGCACGTGCACGTGTGATTTGTGTGAGGGAGCCCAGGGGCTGCCGCAGTCTGGAAAAAGTGCTGCATCCCTCAGAGTTACAGTTACAGGAAGCTGTGAGCTGCCCAGTGTGGGTCCTGGGAAAATAACTCAGTCCTCTGGGAGAGCAGTGTGTGCTCTTAACCACCGAACCATCTTTCCGGAAGTTAGTTTGTCGCTGTTGCCTTTGTTTTCCCAGGCGCAGGAGGTACGTTGTAGCTCACATTGTCACTACCGCTATACCCCTGCCACCTGCTAACTTTATACCACGTGACTAGAGCATGAGGTTATTCACCAGTTTGAGTTCAAGTTGTTTGCCCAGGTGACAGGAGAGCAAAGACTGCCCTGCTGATGGACAGGCATGGCAGGGAGCACCATTTTCCTGTGACAAGCTTACTTCTAGAGATGCGTCATGGGAAAGTAAGCCTTGTGAAAATATTTTAGGAAGTAACCCCTGGCAGAGCCGTCAGGGAAGTGCGATGGGGAAGGAAAGTCAATAGAGGGTCATAATCAGGACCAGTCTCCCAGGTGTGGCATAGACTGGGTCCCGTGAGGGAGTCTGGGTACCAGTTGAAACTGCTTCTGTTGGAGGCAGAAGGCTTAGAGTCTATGTGTGTGTATATATATATATTCCTACATCCGGTCATTGTGTAGGGGAAGCCCTAGCAATGTGACGCAGAGACCCCACAGACAGGTGAAGAGCTGCTGTAAGGGGATGTGCCCTGGAGCCCAGTGCATGAAAACAACTCGGGGTCCAAGGAACTACAATGGAACATTGGCAGGTTAGACTTAGGAAGCAATGGCATTAGCAAAGACCAGAAGCAGGGCCTCTCCAGCAGCAGGCTCCCCTGGGAGCTGAGGCTGCCACCAGGGTAGGTACTATGGCAACCACAAGGTGAGAGACAGGAGCTAGCCTCCCTATCCTGGTTGCCTCTCTAGCACGATAAGCTGCTAAACTTACCACGTGGCCTTGGGGATATTGTCCCCTTATAGGGGACAGGATGGGAGCCTGGGGTGGAGTCAGCATACATGGGCAGGTTGCTCCAGTCCATCACCATGATGAGTGCACATACTGCTTTCAAGGTTACTGCTGTGATTTGTTCCTTAATTGCACTCAATTCTATTTCCTAGTGATCTTCCATGACTCTGTCCCCATTTATATACTTATCGTTAGCCATGTTTAGAGAAAAATTATAGCCTGGACTCAGACCAACAATACTTTGCCCTGCTATGTAGTATGATTGTACCATAGCGTTATTCACTAACCTTTCTTGCTGTAGTAAGGTCCACACTTTACTAAGTAGATCATTGACCAAGCCCTCACATTCCATTTGTGTACTTACACAAGTTCTCATTCTGGGGTCCATGCTGGCTGCAGATTTGTGATCTTCCTGCCTCAGCCTACCCACTGTTGGGATTATGGGCATGAGCTTCGTGCACCATTAAGTTCTTATATATAAAAGGCTTGTGGGCCTTGTGCTCAGTATCAGCACTAGAGAAACCAGGACTGTTAAACATGCAAGGTTGCCTCTTCAAACTATTGTCTGAACAGAAGGCTGGGAATGGGATTAGTTGGTAGCCTGGTGACCTGTGCTATCTGCAGGGGCAGATCACCCCTGGATTCCCCAGACTAATGTTTATCCAGACTCTTCCTTCTAGACCCTTCCCTTTAGCATTGTTTCTCAGTCAATAGAAATCATCTTTACGAAAGAGGTCATTTGTACTTTGAAGAGTTACAATGTTATCCTGCTATTTAAGATTTGTTGTAGATACAGAATTGAGTTAATAATAATCAGAAAACTTCCCCCTAAAATAAACTCCCTGGGTCAGACTTTGAAGTTTGAACCAATACCATCTACTGAGTTTTGCTGAAACAAATTTCCTTCTTGCCTCATGCAGACTTGATGGTCGCTGCATTTGCAGAGACCCCGCAGTTATATATCATTAATACTCTGTGTGGCCTCTGTCTGAATCATTGTCACCTGTTATTTTTGTCCCTGTGTCCTAACATGTAAAACATCATGTCCTCACCTACTTCCCTACCTGCCCAGTTCAGGTGAAGTGCTCTCTCTCTCTCTCTCTCTCTCTCTCTCTCTCTCTCTCTCTCTCTCTCTGTGTGTGTGTGTATCTGTGTCTCTCTCTGTCTCTCTCTCTGTCTCTCTCTCTGTCTCTCTCTGTCTCTCTCTCTCTCTCTCTCTCTCTCTCTCTCTCTCTCTCTCTCTCTCCGGGGTGGGTCTCTTTCTTATGTCTACTGCTGTCTATCTGGAACTTGGAGAAGCATTTTGCTAAAATCATGACAACCCCGCAATGGGGTTTTCACTAAGGTTAGATTCTTCTTGGTTTCTGGATGGGGACAATGAAGACTAAGGTAGGACACCTGTCCCCAGGAGCAGGTGAGAATGGGGACAACAGGGAGCAGGTTCCCTAGATATGGACATGACATCATTCCACACTGAAGGTCAAGATGCCCAGGTGAATCCTCCTTATGCGTCTCCTGGACCTGAAACCTAGACTCTCCTGCAAACACATTTCTAAAGGGTTATTTTAGGAAGAGATCAACTAAACTGCATCTAAACTTTCCCACAGGCTGAAGGGAGGATCTAAGTTGGAAAGATTGGATGGAGGAGAATTCCATAGACTTGACAGTGTGGGTGGTCATTGACCAACATTCAATCTCATCTCTCCACAGGGTCTCCATATTCAGCATCGTTGTTCCTGTGGTCTGTGGACTCTTCAGTAAGACCCTTATCTTCACTGTCTTGTTTGCTGTCACACAGAGGTCATTTGAATGACAGACCATGAAGCCACACAGCAGTGACTTATGACTTTCAGCCACGTCTATCTCCCAAGAAGAGCTCGGGGTGGGGTGGGGCTGAGGAGAGACTGTGAAATGAATTGAACCTGTAATCATGGGTGACATCTAAGGTCCAGGATGTCCCTGCTCACTCTCCTCAGTCCATCCATCATCTTGGGTATGTGCTCTGCACCCTCAGAAGAGGGGAAACCCAACACCCCCGACCATTCTGCCTGAATAGATGTTGGTTGGAAATAAAGATAGCCCTGTGCTCCTCCCTGTCACCATTCATGGGAGTCGTGAGGTTTAGGGGGTGACAGCTCCTACTCCTGCTAGGCAGCACAAATCTAGCTACCTGTGCAGGCCCTTGCTTGTGAAGCAGCCTGCTCTCCCAGCCTCTAGGGCCTTCCTCTCTGGGAATCAGACACTCAGATTTGGCTTCCTGGGTGGTCCTCTGAATATTCCCAACCATAAGCCAAAAAGACAAAATCCCACCTTGAGGATTATGGAACTGGGAGAGAGAAATCAAGTTAAGCTGGATGCTGTTGTCTGGGAAACTCTTGGAGAAGGAGATGGCGTCTGTAGGATGGGATTAGTACATGCATCAATATGCGTGTGCGTTTTCTCGTTGACTCCTCAGTACAACCTGTGAGGCCAAGGTGTATGTGACCATAGGGAGGCCACAGGAATAGCAGGCCACCACCTCCTAGTGGGAATGAGGTCTAGAGAGTTCCCTTGCAGAAGGGCTCCAAAGTCAGAGAGATGGAGAGCCAGGGCTCTGCTGCCAGCTGAATGTCCTCTTCCTGGACTGAGACAGGGCGGGCATGGTGGGGGTGGGCAGGAACTCATCCCAGGCTGGGGAGACTGTCCCCAGTGTGCCTCTAACTCCCTCTCACCTCTTGATGTCCTTCCAGGTGCCCTGTGGCCCCAGTGCTGTTTCTGGACACACAGGCATTTTCTTGTTTTCTATCTCCTAGAGTCTAAAGACAAAGGGACCCTGCGGGTAAGGAAAGGATGGTATGTTAGCTCATTCTACTTCCACATGCCTAGGCCAACTCCATCCTAAGCTTCCCAAGAGCAAACACATCCCACCACGTAGCATCCAGCTCACTTGATCTCAGTCAGAGGCTGCGAAGTGGCTGTTCCACACTTCTCAGGTCAAGAAAACACATTCCTGGCAGAGAGACTTTCCCCTACTCCTGTGAAGAACTCCCAAGTCTTAGGGCATGCTTTTATCACAGAAGGATGTTTCCCTGTGAACATGGCTCTCTGTATAATCCCGCCCTGGGTGGCACTGATAAGCACTGGGCATTGCCAATCCTATAATCTCATCTTTTGGGAGAGGCCTTGGTGGGATTCACTTTATTTGGGTGCTCTGGCATAAATCTTTGGAGGACTGATCCAGAAGCTGATCATCTCAGGAGGTGTTTTTTCTGCCTAAAGAGCCAAGCAGGAGGCTGTGGTCCAGTTAATGCCCAGTTGGTGTAGAGCTTGTCATAGAAGCTTGAGGACCTGAATTCTGTCCACAGAAACCACATGAAAAAGTTGGTTAGGGTGAACCACTGCTGTGTTCTTAGCACTTGGGAGGCAGAGAGAGAGAGACGGTTCCCTGGGACTAGCTGACTGTCTAGAGACCCTCTCCAGGTCATTGACAGATCATGTCTCAAAACAAACAAACAAACAAACAAACAAACAAACAAACAAAACCAAAAACAGGGAGGAAAGCTCTTACATACACACAAGCACACACAGATAGATACACATACACACACGTATGTAGTGTGGTGTCTGCTATAGCACACACACACACAAACACACACACACATAAGTTGTGTGGCCTATTATAGTTCTTAGGTTGTCAAGTTTCCGTAGCTAGAAGTCACTTGTGAAAACAGCATCAGGTGGGGAATTGTCCCCTGTGGGCTTGTCTGTGCCACATTGTCTCGATGGATGGCTGAGGTAGGAGCATTCACCCTGCATATGGATCGTACCATTCATAGACTTCACAGTTTCAGATTAAGGAACCCTAGCTGATCAGAAGCAGGCGGACAGCAGGAGTCCAGTTGCAGATCCTCTCTGCTCTGGACTCCTGATGGGATGTGACTAGCTGTTTTGAGTTCCCGCCTTGACGTCCCTGAAATAATGGACCGTGACCTGGAATCCTAGCTAAGCCAACCCCTTTCCCCCTCAGCCGAGTTTTCCTCGGGTGTCTTCTCACAGCATGCGGATGGAACCAGAACAATGGTGCGCATCTGTAATCCGGATGGAACCAGAACAATGGTGCGCATCTGTAATCCCAGCAGCGGAGCGGGAGGCGAGAGGACTGCGGACTGGAGGAAGTCTGTTCTCCGTAATGAAACTGTGTCTCAGGCAGAAAAATAAATAAAAATAAGCAATGGTTCAGACCCAGTGACTGGACTGCAGGGTCTGGTCCAGTTGGAGTCTGGGCCAGAGTCACCTAGGCTGCTTGCTACAGTGCAGATGTCTTGGCCTTTTTGCAGGCCTATGGACTCCAGAGCCTCTGAGGAGAGAGCCCTGATGTGACTATGTAAGCCTGGCTTCCTGAGTAACTCAGCTGTATGGCCATACTGAGAACAATGGGTAGAACAAAATTAAAGATGAAGGGCTGAGGAGATGCATCAGTTAGTTGGTAAAGGGCTCGCCACATAAACACAGAAACCTGATTTTCATTCCTAGAAGCCACATAGAAAACACCAGATGTGCTGGTGCACACACAATACAGCCGAGGGGAGATAGAGGCAGGCAGCTTGCTTACCTGATGAGGCTCATACCAATGAGAGATTCTTTCTCAGAAAAAGAAGGTGAATGGTGTCTGAATAATGACATCAGACTGTCCCTTGGCCTTGGAAGGTGGCAAATCTGGATGTCTCAGCATCATTGGCTTGGGGGAAACTGTGTGAATGGATGGTCAGTGGAAGTGGCAACATCTTGGTGTGTGGAGCAATGTGGTGGAAAATGGCAGCCCCAGAGTGTTTCCTAACAGACTGTGGCAGCAATGCAGGAAGGAGGCTGTCACAAGGACAGGGTACTCTCCCTTCTTCACCTTCCCTGGCCAGCTTCCTCTTGTCACAGTTCCGTCAGAGTGTCTCAATGGGACCTCTGGGGACAGGCGTCAGTCAACATCTCTGGGGGGCAGCATGCTCCAGCAACTGTAAGGGGCTTTGCCCCTTGTCTCTGGCCACTGGCAGATAGCACAGCCAGGAAGGAGCATCAGATGGAGGAGACCTGGGGTGTGACAGCCGCTGGTATGGCTGGGGCTGTCGCTCTGCCCCTCGGGTAAGGAGAAGTAGGCGAGGAAGGTAGAGGAGATGGTGCCAATTAGAGGGACGTAGCCTGCTGAGGGGAGGCATCTGTTCAAAGAAGTTTACTTTTCTTTCTCCAGACGGACGTGGGGAGCCGAGGGGATGTGTTAGAGGTGGGCGAGGACTGAGGTAGGAGGAGAGCGAGGCTGTCGTGATCCTCCCTGACCCAGCAGGGAACGGACCATGATACAAGCCCGAGGTTCTCCTAGGTCATATTGAAGTTGAGAAAGTTATATGGTCAATACCAGGCAGCCCTGGGCTCTGCTGAAACCTACCTAGAGGCAAATCTGGGAAGCAGATCTATTTTAAAGGGGCAGCCGATCACAGGGCAGCATAAATGGCTTGCATATGAGTAGGCCACCCTGAGAATTCACTAGCAGGTTGATGGAAAGCTCATGTCTCAGTACTTCACACATAATAAATACTTAATAAAAGTTATAGTGATGATGGCAGTAACAGTATAACCTGGCATGGCAGCCCGTGGCATGAAAGGCCAAGAAGGAAGAAAGGTTAACTGCCATTGGCTCTGTTCATGCGGATGCACCTCTGAACACATGGACAGAGGGTGAAGGGAGATTCCAGCCGAGGACACCAGGAGTGGACAGAAAGGGCCACGTGCCATGCAGCAATGAACATGTCTGGGCCACCGCATATAGAACAGAACACTAGAGATCTGGGTATGGTGGTGTATACCCGTAACCCCAGCAGCCAGGAGGTGGAGGCAGGAGGGCTGTGCTGAGTCCGAAGCAGCCTAGCCTGTATGTAGAGTTCAGGTCAGCCTGGATTGCAAGGGGAGACCTTGGAAAGACAGGAATGGGAAAAGGAAGTGGAAGTTTCTGTCCTGCACATTGCCATTGGTTAATAAAGAAGCTGCTTTGACCTATGGCAGGAAAGAATATAGCTAGGCGGGAAAACTAAACTGAATGCAGGGAGAAAGAAGGCAGAGTCAGGCAGATGCTATTAGCCACCCAAGAAGCAAGATGTGAGGTCACAAAGGAAGTGAGAAAGAAAAAAGAAAGAAAGGCAGGAAGGCAGAGAGGAGGGTGACTGCTTGCATGCGTCCACACAGTTCTGGAAATAGAAACACTGATGCAATACCATTCTGCAATATTTTGCAATTCTCAACATGAAAATTTCTACAAATTGCATATAAGTTATTTACTACAAACACAGCCCCTGATTCCAGTCAAGGTCAGGGATATGTTGCCATATGTGGACATACGCTACTGACGTTATGCCTGTAAGGCAAGGGAGTTGCAATGTGGTGACCTTAAAAGCCATCTACTTTCGTGGCAGGGACTCTGAGAGAGAAACTGGTAACTGGCCATTGGCCAGGAGCCAAGCCTGCAGCTGATTACCTGCCCCACAGCCTCTCTGTGCCAGGGAGGGCTTAGAAGGTTTGTCACGCACTGTGCCCCCTGCAAGAACCCCACAGGCTCACTCCTCTCAAAGGCCCCTGGTGGAACTTTGAAATGGCCTAGCTTGACCAATATGATGCTACCTGTTTCTCAGGCTTTTAATCTTTCTATTGGTCAAAGATGTTGTTATTTTATTTCCTTTTAAAGTCTTTTTAGTTATATACTTACTTATTAATATGACAAAATAAAATGTAGTAAGAAGGAAAAACTGTCATATTGAAGCAACCCAGCAGTAAAAAAGAGTCCTAAGGGCAGCCACAGGAGTCAGAGACCCACTTGTTCTCATGGTCAGGAGTTCCATAAACATACTAAGCTACAAGCTATAGTGCACACACAGAGGACCTGGTGCAGACCCATGCAGGCCCTGTGCCTGCTGTTTCAGTCTCTGTGAGCTCATATGCACCTTGCTTAGTTGATATGGAATTCCTTGTTCTCCTGGTCTCCTCCATCCCTCTGGCTCTTACAGCCTTCCCATCTCCTCTTCCTCAGGATCCCTGAGCTCAGTGGAGAGAGATTTGATGAGACCTCTAATTTAGACTCTCTCTGCATAATGTCTGGCTGTTGGTCTCTGGATATGTTACCATTTGTTGCTAGAAGACGCCTCTCTGCTGATGGCTAGACAAGGCACTGATCTTTGAGTATAGCAGAATATCATTAGGAATAATTTTATTGATTTGTTTTAGACCAGTGCTGTTTGGTTTTATCCAAGGTCTGTGGACTATCCAGTTTCTGGTTCTTGGTTACCCAAGCAGGGTCAGGTATGAGTTCTTTTTAGTGGAGTGTGCTTTAGGTCAAGTCAGACATTGGTTGGCTACTTCTGACCGATCATTACCCTGACACACATTGCAGGCAGGACGGATTTTTGATGGAGGGTTTTATGACTGGGTTGGTGCCAACATTTCTCTTTCAGAAGTCTGTAGTTTACCATCTACACCAAAGAGACGAGAACATAGGGGTGAGGACTCCATGTAGGCATTAGCTCGACTTCTCCACGTTCAGTGAGTTGCGTGGTCTTGTCCTCAGCAATGGGGCCCACGTTGTCAGTTTGGGGAAAACAATCTTTTGTCTTAGTAATGCCTGGGTTTTGGGGGTATTTCCATGAGATCCCCTTGGCCAACAACTCAATTGAATGTAATCTATTCCTGCCACTGAAAAGTTCACCTGGCTACAAAAAATGACCAGCTCATTTAATTTTTAAAATGTATGTATGTATGTATGTATGTATGTATTAAAGTGTATGTATGTATACATGCATACTTACATGTATGTTCATGTACCATGTGTATGCAGTGTTCCAGGGGCATCAGATGCCTCAGAACTGGAGAGAGAGTTGTGGGCTGTCACATTGGTCCCCTGCAGGAACAGTCAGTGCTATTAACACTGAGCATCTCTCCAGCCTTTCTCCGGGAGTTTTAAAGAGCAGTGGAGAAGGAGCAGATACTGAAGAGCAAAGAAACCGGTCAGCCCCTTAAGCTGTTCCTCATTGGCAAGGTCACTGCTGTCCCCTCCTCCTCTCTTTAAACCTGGATACCCATAGGGGAGGTGGCTCTTGGAAAGTGGGGCAGGAAGATAATTGGCTAACAAGGCTTCTCCATCACATAGGCCTCTGATTCAGTTCCTACCCTGACTTTCTTCAGTGACACATTGTGGCCTGGAAGTGTCAGCTAAATAAATGTTTTCCTCTCCTTTTGGTCACTGTGTTCTATCACAGCAACAGAAAGCAAGCGAAGATCAAGGAGGTAAGTATCCTCTCAATGAGTTTTGTCCACATCCATTTTTTTAAACCTGTAATTCAGAGCAGGGTGCTGTTCAGTTGCCCAGCTGACTTAGAGTTGTACTTAGACTTTCTTGGACCTCCAGCTCCCAAATAACAACACAGAGTTCTTATTAAGTATAAAAGCTTGCTCTTAGCTTGTTCCCAACTAGCTATTACAACTTAAATTAACCCATATATATTAATCTACATTCTGCCACGTGACTCATTACCTCTCCTCAGTACAGTACACCCCACTTCCTCTGTGTCTGGCTATGTCCCGCCTCTCTGATTCCTCCCCCAAGTTCCTCTTGCTCCCTGGAAGTCCCACCTATCCTCTCCTGCCTAGCTAATGGCCGTTCACCTCTTTAGTAAACCAATCAGAAGGCACCTTGGCAGAGACACATTTTCACAGTGTACAAAAACTTTATCCCACAACATGAAGTCACTTTGTAGTCCAGGTTAGACCTTTGACTTTTCATCTCTTGCTCAGCCTCCTGAACAGCTGGTACTACGGCCATCAGACAGAGCAGGTAAGAAGGTTCTTTTAGGGCTGATGCTGAGCTAGCTACCTCGAAGAGCTGTTGACCTTGGAGCACACGTCTTTCACCTTTGAACATGTGGTCAACATTCTTCTCCCATCAGTATATATAGTCTTCTGAGCTTGGGAGAGAGTCCCAACCAATGGGAGTGGTCATTTCCCTTCATGGATTATGGGAAGTTTTCTTTTCTTTCTTTTACCCTTCCACATGGGGGAGGACAGATGTGGGGGCAAATACACAGAGAAACCTAGATTCTATGTAGCTCTCTGGCAGTGATAAGTGTTGTGTGGTTAAAGTGTACTGCAGCAAGTGAGACCTAGGGTGGTGATTCTAGAGGAGAGACAGACATTTGCAGAGAGCAAGAGAAAAAGCGCTCCTACCCTAGTGCTTGAGCACCGCTGTCCTGGTTACTTGCCTCACAACCTGACACAAGTTTGGGTCATCTGGAAGAGAGAACCTCAACTGAGGTAATGCCCCATCAGATTGGACAAGATGGAAGCCTGTGGGGCATTGTCTTGATTAATGTTTGATGTAGAAGAATCCAGTTCATTGTGAGAGATGCCACCCGGGTCCTAGTTGTGTAAGAAAGCAGGCTGGGAAAGCCTTGGGGAGTAACCCAGTAAGCAGTACCCCTCCAAGGCCTCTGCTTTAGTTACCTCCTCCAGGTTCCTGCCTTGATTTCCTTTCTGACTTCCTTCAGTGAAGGACTGTTACCTGGACGTGTAAGATGAAATAAACCCTTTCCTCCTCAAGTTGCTGTTGGTCATTATTTAGTTAGGGTTACTATTGGTGCAATGAAACACCATGACCAAAAAGCAAGCTGGCGAGGAAAGGGTTATTTGTCTTATACTCCCACATTTTAGCTCATTATTGAAGAAAGTCAGGATAGAAACTCAAACAGGGCAGGAACCTGGAGACAAGAGGCCATAGATGGGTGCTGCTTACTGGCTGGCTCTTCATGGATTGCTTATAATATCACTTAATATCAAAGGTCTCAATTCACCTATAAAAGGATACAGGCTAAGAGAATGGATACGAAAATAGGATCCAGCCTTCTGCTGTTTACAAGAAACACACCTCAACCTCAAAGACATTACATCAGACTAAAGGGTCAGGAAAAGGTTTACCAATCAAATGGACCTAAGAAACAAGCAGGTGTGGCTATCCTACTATCTAACAAAAGTGATTTCAAGCTAAAATCCATCAGAAGAGATGGAGGACACTTTACACTCATAACAGGAACAATTCATCAAGATGAAGTCTCAACCCTGAATATCTATGCCCTTAATATAAGAGCATCCACATATTTAAAAGAAGCATTACTAAAACTTAAATGGCACATCAAGCCCCACACACTAATTGTAGGAGATTTCAACACTCATCTCTCGCCAATGGACAGGTCAACCAGACAGAAACTTAACAGAGAAATAAGAGAACTAACAGATGTTAATAAATCAAATGGACTTAACAGACATCTATAGAACATTCCACCCAAACAGAAAAGAATATACCTTCTTCTCAGCACCTCATGGAACCTTATCTAAAATTGACCACATACTCGGTAACAAAGCAAATATCCACAGATACAAAAAAAAAAATGGAGTAAGCCCCTGTGTCTTATCGGATAACCATGGAGTAAAGTTAGAATTTAACAACAATACTACTCCAAGAAAGCGTACAAACTTATGGAAATTTAACAGTCAACTATTGAACCACCCCTGGGTCAAGGAAGAAATAAAGAAAGAAATTTAAAGTCTTCCTTGAATTCAACAAAAATAAAGGCACAACAAATACAACCTATGGGACACCAGGAAAACAGTCCTAAGAGGAAAGTTCATAGCACTCACTGTCCACATAAAGAAAATGAAAAGCTCACATTAGTGACTTAACAGCACACCTGAAAGCTCCAGGAAAAAAGAAACAGGCTCACCCAAGAGGACCAGAAATAATAAAATTGAGGGCTGAAATCAACAAATAGAAACAGAAACCAATTCAAAGAATCAATGAAACAAAGAGCTGTGTCTTTGAGAAAATCAACAAGATTGACAAACTCTTATCCAAACTAATCAAAAGACCAAGAGAGAACATCCAAATTAACAAAATCAGATATGAAAAGAGGGAAATAACAACAGACACTGAGGAAATTCAGAGAATCATTAGATATTTTTTTTAAATATTTATTTATTTATTATGTATACAATATTCTATCTGTGTGTATGCCTATAGGCCAGTAGAGGGCACCAGACCTCATTACAGATGGTTGTGAGCCACCATGTGGTTGCTGGGAATTGAACTCAGGACCTTTGGAAGAGCAGGCAACGCTCTTAACCGCTGAGCCATCTCTCCAGCCCCCAGAGAATCATTAGATCTTATAACAAAACCCTGTACTCCACAAAATTGGAAAATGTAAAAGAAATGGACAATTTTTTAGATAAATACCATATACCAAAATTAAATCAAGACCAGGTGAGCAATTTAAATAGACCTATAAGCCATGGGGGAATGCAAGCTCTCATCAAAAACCTCCCAACAAAAAGAAGCCCAGGGCCGGATAGTTTTAGTGCAGAATTCTACCATAACTTCCAAGAAGAGCTAATACCTATACTTCTTAATGTGTTTCACATAATAGAAACAAAAGGGTCTTTTTATCAGGCTATAGTTACCCTGATACCAAAACTGCACAAAGGCCCAATCAAGAAAGAGAATTACAGGCTAATCTCATTCATGAACATGGATGCAAAAATTCTCAATAAAATACTGGCAAACCAAATCCAAGAACACATAAAAAAATCATCCGTCATGATCAAGTAGGCTTGATCCCAGAGATGCAGGGCTGGTTCAACATATGCAAATCTATCAATGTAATCCATCATATAAATAAACTGAAAGAAAAAACATATGATTATTTCATTAGAAGCTGAAAAAGCATTTGACAAAATTCAACACCCCTTCATGATAAAGGTATAGGAGAGATTAGGGATCATATCTAAATATAATAAAAGCGATATACAACAAGCCAACAGCTTAATTGGAGAGAAACTCAAAGCCATTCCACTAAGATCAGGAACAAGATAAGGCTATCCACTCTCTCCATATCTCTTCAACATAGTTCTTGAAGTTCTAGCAATAGCTGGAAGACAACACAAGGAGATCAAGGAGATTCAAATTGGAAAGGAAGAAGTCAAAGTTTGTTATTGGCAGATGATATGATAGTGTACATAACTGACCCCAAAAACTCTACCAGAGAACTCCCATAGCTGATAAATACCTTCAGTGATGTGTCAGGATACAAGATCAACTGAAAAAATCAGTAGCCCTCCTATACACAAAGGATAAAGAAGCTGAGAGGGACATCAGAGAAACATCACCTTTCACAATAGCCACAAATAACATAAAGTATCTTGGGGTAACAAGTCTTTGAAGAAAGAAATTGAAGAAGATACCAGAAAATGGAAAGATCTCCCATGCTCTTAGATAGGAAGGATCAACATAGTAAAAATGGCAGTCCTACCAAAGGCAATCTATAGATTCAATGCAATCCCTATCAAAATCCCAACACAATTCTTCACCTACCTTGAGAGAACAATAATCAACTTCATATGGAAAAACAAAATCCTAGGATAGCCAAAACAATCCTATACAATAAAGGAACTTCCGGAGGCATTACCATCCCTGACATCAAGCTCTTTTACAGAGCTACAGTAATGAAAACAGCTTGGTATTGCCATAGAAACAGAGATGTTGACCAATGGAATCGAATTGAAGACCCACATATTAATCCACAAACCTATGAACACCTGATTTTTGACAAAGAAGCTAAAATTATACATCTTCAACAAATGGTGCTGGCATAACTGAATGTCAACCTGTAGAAGAATGAAAATAGATCCATATCTATCACCATGCACAAAACTTAAGTCCAAATGGATTAAAGACCTCAATATAAATCTGACCACACTGAACCTGATAGAGGAGAACATGGGAAGTAGCCTTCAATGCATGAGCATAGGAGACCATTTCCTAAGTATAACCCCAGTAGCACAATCAATAAGAACAACAATAAATAAATGGGACCTCCTGAAACTGAGAAACTTCTGTAAATTAAAGGACAGAGTCATTAAGACAAAAAGGCTTCCTACTGAATGGAAGAAGATCTTCACCAATCCCACATCAGACAAAGGTCTGATCTCCAAAATATATAAAGAACTCAAGAAATTAGACATTAAAATTCTAAATAACTTGATTAAAAATGGTGTACTGAACTAAACAGAGGATTCTCAACAGAAGAATTTCAAATGGTCCAAAGATACTTAAGGACATGTTCAATTTCCTTAGCTATCAGGGAAATGCAAATCAAAACAACTCTGAGCTACCATCTTTTTTTGACAATGAATACACATTATTTATTGAAACTCAGAAACAAACTAAATATATAAAGATTAGAAGGATATACAGCAGCAATATTTAAGGTCAAAATACATTCTCGTGTATTTACAGTTTAGATGGAATCATTTTTATTTATTTATTTATTAATGATTTCTGTCTCTTCCCTGCCACCGCCTCCCATATCCCTCCCCCTCCCCCAATCAACTCCCCCTCTCTCATCA
>NC_022028.1:2112936-2116584 GCF_000317375.1 Microtus ochrogaster | reverse complement strand
CATCCAAACTGCCTAGGCTCCCCCAAAGCCAGTACATGCAGTAGGATCAAAAACCCATTGCTCTCTCTCCTTCTGCTCCTGATTTGGACCTTGGGGTTGTATTCTGGTGCTCCAATGTGGGACTCTGTCTCTGTCTCGTTTCATCACCTGATGAAGGTTAATATCCAGGAGGATGTCTATATGTTTTTCTTTGGGCTCACCTTCTTATTTAGCTTCTCTAGGATCACAAATTACAGGCTCAATGTCCTTTGTCTACGGCCATACCACCCTGAACGCACCCGATCCCGTCTGATCTCGGAAGCTAAGCAGGGTGGGGCCTGGTTAGTACTTGGATGGGAGATACTATCTTATACCTGTCAGAATGGATAAAATCAAAAACACTAATGATAGCTTATGCTATCATTATGTAAAGGGAACACTCATCCATTGCTTGTGGGAATGCAAACTTGTCCAAGCACTTTGGAAATCAGTGTGGCAGTTTCTTAGAAAATTGGGAATCAACCTACCTCAGGATCTAGCAATACCACTCTTGGGAATATACCCAAAAGATGCTCAATCATACTACAAAAGCATTGTTCAACTATGTTCATAGCGGCATTGTTTGTAATAGCAAGAACCTAGAAACAACCAAATGCCCCTCAACTGAAGAATGGATAAAGAAAATGTGGCACATGCACACATTAGAGTACTACATGTTGGTAAAAAAGACAATGACATCTTGAATTTTGCATGCAAATGGATAGAATTAGAAAACACTATCTTGAGTGAGATAACCCAGACCCAAAAATATGAATATGGGATGTACTCACTCATTAGTGGATACTGACCATAAACAAAGGATATTGAGCCTATAGTTCACGATCCTAGAGAAGTTAAGTAATAAGGTAAGCCCAAAGAAAAACATATATAGATTCACCTGGAAATTGGAATCAGACAAGATCGCCTGACAAAATTTGGGAGCCTGGGGGTGGGGCTAGAAGGAAGGGGAGAAGGAAAGGGTTAGGGAGAACTTGAGGGATTGGGATAGTTGAGAAAGAGAAAGGACAGTTATGAGAGCAAAGGAAGAGATATCCTGATTGAGGGAGCCATTTGGGGGTTAGCAAGAAACCTAGCTCTAGAAAAATTCCCAGGAATCCACAACGATGACCCCAGCTAAGACCCTAAGCAATAGAGGAGAGGATGCCGGAACTGACTTTGTCCTGTTGTCAGACTGATGATTATCTTAAATCTCACCAAAGAACCTTCGTCTAACAACAGATGGAAACAGAGGCAGAGACCCCCATCAGAGCACTGGACTGAGCTTCCAGGGTCCAGTTGAAGAGTGGAAGGAGTGAGAATGTGAGCAAGGAGGTCAGGACCATGAGGAGTTCACCCACTGAGACAATTTTACCTGAGCTAATGGGAGCTCACTAACCACAATTGGACTAGGAGTGAATGAGCATGTGATCAAACTAGTTCCTCTGAATGTGGCTGACAGTTGGGGCAGACTAAGTGGCTAATGACAGTGGCACTGGGATTTGCCTCTATTGCATGTACTGTTTTTTGGGAATCCTATTCTCTTTAGATGTATACCTTGCTCAACCTAGATGTAGTAGGGAGGGCCTTGGACATTCCACAGGGCAGGTTGCCTTGTCCTCTCTTATGATTGGAAGGGGTTGGGGGTGAGGGTGAGTGGAGAGAGTGGGAAGGGAGTGGGAGGAGGGGAGGAAGTGGGAATTTGGATTGGTATTTTTTAAAGTAATAAAATAAAAAAAATGTTTCATCACATGACTTTGGGGAACATCGGCCTTCAGCCCCCCATCGTGGAAACCCTTGCACGTGGGAGGTCGCTCTCATCTGGTGTTTATTTACTCCACCATCTTCCTACATTAGCCTGGACATGTGGGTATTTTATATTTTGAATATAAAGTCTAGTATCATTATTGCTAGGTCGTTCCAGCGTGGGTCACCATTTCTTCCACACACTTTTGAGTGTGGAATTTCTGCAGGTTTTCCATTTTCTTTGCTCACCCGCGCATCCTTTCAGCAAACGCCAGTTTCCATGGCCATGATTTCCCCCACTTCCTTTCTCACCCTGAAGGGATGGATCCCTTCTGACTTCCCTTCTGGTAACCCTTCCTCGGCACTCCTTTACTTCCTAATAGTGCCCCTCACCTTCTCTAGGGGACCATCCTTACAGCCTGGCACTGGAATCTGGTGACCCACAAATCTTCCAGGATAAAAACTCATTTGTTGCCTGGGAGTGAGGCCCCTGACTTATCTTGGGTGAGCATACCCAGGACTCTGGACACGCCTCTAGGGGACTTTGACCTTTTTCTGGGAAAAAGAAAAGAGGAAGGGGACTCTTACTTCACATAGTTATTTTAATTTTTTTTGTAGTGATAATGACACTACAAAAGGAATGTGATTGGTAGATGGTGTAGAGGGACAGAGATGGGGATATAATGAGCAAAAGGAAGGCAAGGAGTGGGGACAGGGCTGAGGCATGAGGGCTAGAGATGGACCCTGTAGCTGGGGTTCCCCAGTCCAGGCCTGGCTGTTGTTCTTCTCATGGGCCCCCAGGGCCCGCCTACCCAGGCCAACCACTTCCCCCATCAAAGCCCTGGTCCTTCCTTAGGTCTTTACAGCTCACAGATTCTGAGAAGCGTGGAGACTCCTGCACAGTCCAAAGCCTCCCTTCTCCTCTGCTCCTCCTCTGACAGAATCAGCGGGGCATGGCTTGGAGGGGCTCACAACTGCTATTGACCCCTGTGCTGCTGCTGCTGCACCTGGCCTCAGGTGAGATGGTTCAGGGCTCAAGGGGTTGGGGAGTGGGTATAGAGGACAAGGGTCAGGCAGGAATCCGGCTGACCCTGTGACTGGGCATGACTTCAGAGCCACGTTCTGAGTTAGTGCGAGAAGTCACCCCATCTCAGCTCTCCTAGCCCTGTAAGCAAAGTATCCAGCTGGGGCTCTGACCTGACGGTTTGTTGTCCAGGTGTCTGGGGGTCGACGGTTGTTTCTGAGGAACTTCACAAAACGGTAGGACAGAACCTCTATGTGAAGTGCCAGTACAAGCCTGAGGCGGGGCCTTACGTGCCGAAATCGTGGTGTCATCAGATATCTTCAGATAGATGTAAGAGAGTGGTCACAACCTCCCAGACTCGGAGGGCCGAAACAGAATCACAGCATGCAATCTGGGACTATCCTGAAGACGGCCACTTCATCATCACCATCACTCGGCTCACAGAGAAGAACTCAGCAATCTACTGGTGTGGACTATTTAATGTTTCCCACAATAAAATCAGAGTTCTCCGAAACATCAGCCTGGTGGTGTCTCCAGGTGAGGGTGAGATCCTTCTCCTAGGGACCACGTGAAAACCTGTATCACTTCTCCCTTGTCTCTGTCAGCTCCAACCCTGCCACCTGCTCTGACTGAGGGACACGGGATGCCCTGGCCCCTCGGACAGCTTCCTGGCTGTGGTACTGAGAAGGGATGTCTGCGTTTCATAGAACAGGGACCTGCAGTCTCTCCTGACTCTTTTTTATTTTAGCCTGGCATGATGCAACTTTAATCTCAACATCTGAGAGGGAGAGGCAGGTGAGTCTCTGTGAGTTAAAGGCCAGCCTAGTCTACAGAGTGAGTTCCCGGCCAACCAGAGACCCTGT
>NC_022028.1:2104537-2112608 GCF_000317375.1 Microtus ochrogaster | reverse complement strand
AGTGACTGTGAACACCCAGTGTAGGTACTGGGAACCAAACTCAGGTCTCTGCAGGAACAATCTGTGTTATCAATGGCTAAGCCATCTCTCCAGCCCTTGATTCTCTTTCTCACACAGGCAACCCATGCAGACCCTAAGGTGCAGATCACTGCTGGCCCAGGGGACCCCCAAGGACCTGCTCTGAGCTCCCCTATATCCTGTCACTCTTTGGGGTCGGACTGGATTCACCCTTCAGGACCCCACACAGTCATTTCTTTTTCTTTTACAGCGGTGCCCACTCTTCCTCCACGGACCAGCGCTGGGCTCCGAACAAGGATAGGTAGGTTTATGAGGAGGAAAGATAGATGGCCAGGAACACGGGGAGCCTGAGACTCAGTTGGGCCTTCCCCTTGGGTGGATCCCCTAGGGACTGGCAATGAGGAAGCTCCATTCAGGGCTTTGGATACAGAGAGATGAAGTGTGCTGCCTGGTCCAGCGCTGCCCACTTCCCACTGGGAGGCCAGATTTGATGTATTCATAAAGATCCCAGGTCTAATCTGAGCGGGTTTAAAAACCAAACCAAGCCACAGCATACAACATCACTAAACTACTAGGGGGATATGAATGCAAACCACAGTGAGATCATCTCCCTCTAGTAAGAATTACTCTTCCCCAAAAGACAAGAGGTAACAGACACAGGGAAGGCGTGGAGAAAGGGAACCCTGTGGTTAGTGGGAATGTAAATTAGTACAATCATGAAGACAGCCTGGAAGTATTGCGTCCTGCCAGCCTCTGGTCCCAGATCTTGGGTAGTGGAGGTGGGTGGATCTCAAGTCCACTATTTTGAGCTATGCGGTAAGTTCGAGGTCAGCCTGGGCTACATGGAAATTTGACGTTAAAAAAATTCTACCTGTGCGTGGTGGCATGCCCTTTAATCCCAAGCACTGAAGAGGCAGAGGCAGGTGGATCTCAGTGAGTTTGAGGCCAGCCTGTTCTATACAGGGAATTCCAGGCAAGTCAAAGCTACATAGTGAGAGAGACCTTGTCTCAAAAACTATATAACAACATCAACAAAATGCTGATTTAAATAGACATTGGAAATTGATGGGTGAACACCAGAGGCTGAAAGAAGAGCCATGAATGAGTGATAGGTGGCTGGGCTAAAGAGTTTTGATTTGGAGTGGGGGGGTTGAGGTTAGTGGAGGCCAACATTTAGCATTGATGCCCTTATATACGTATAAAATTTTAAGTATAAGCTGAAGATTTTAGATGCTGCGGTATCCCTGGCCTGAGAGGCTTTGAGATGGGGTTCCATCTAAAACCCTTCTCTACTTCCTCTCACGGTTCTTGGGACCCAGTCTCAATCTCGGTCCTGGTCATCTGAGCAACCACCATCTGTGTGTCCTTCTCAGTTCTCACGGCTTCTCCGGAGGAAACCACTGGCTCTTTCACCCATGGCTGTCAGCACAGGTGAGTCCGGTGTCTTCACAGGGAGGGTCCTGGAAGGATGCCTAGGGAGCTCACGCAGTCCAGGAACCAGGGACCGCAGGATCATTCTAAGGATGGCTGGACATCAAGATCTGCAGAGGACCTTCTTGTCCAGACGCGGAGGTGGAGAAAGAAGGACGGGGGTTGGGCTGCAGGTCCCAAGCATTGAAGGAGCCATAGAAAAGACAGAGATCCAAATGAACTGGAATCCCTGTAAGGAAGAATGGAAAGGCAGACATAGCTGAAGAAAGAATAGATATATACATTTTACAGATTTGTAGGAAAAGGAAAGGTCTCGGGTTACAGACTCATATAGGGCTAGGGAGATGGCTCCATGATTAAAGAAAGTATCTGCTGTGTGAGCATAAGTACCCGGGTTTGGGTCCCGGGCATCCACATAAAAAACAAAATAAATAAATGAAAGGCAGATAACTATCTGGGCAAGGAGGAGATTTTTTGCTTGTTTTTTATTTTTTATTTTTTCCAGAAAACTTTAAATTCACACATCATGGGGGAATTAAACAAAGTGCATTAAGGAGGGCAGATTCTTTTTTTTTAAGATTTTATTTATTTATGATGTATACAGTGCCCTGTCTACGCACCAGATCTCGTTATAGATGGTTGTGAGCCACCATGGAGCTTCTGGGAATTGAATTCAGGGCCTATTGAAGATTAACCAGTGCTCTTAACCTGTGAGCCATCTCTCCAGCTGCTCGGAGGGGGATCTATTCAACAAACAACTCTATGGGAATCTTTCGCAAGCAGACAGCAGACTGAGAAAAATTAACTTTAAGAAGCTGAAAACTGGCCGGGCGGTGGTGGTGCACGCCTTTAATCCCAGCACTCGGGAGGCAGAGGCAGGCGGATCTCTGTGAGTTCGAGACCAGCCTGGTCTACAAGAGCTAGTGCCAGGACAGGCTCCAAAACCACAGAGAAACCCTGTCTCGAAAAACCAAAAAAAAAAAAAAAGAAGCTGAAAACAAACACAGCCGTGCAATTTATGGTACGCAAAGAAAAGATGGCAACCCCAGTGGGAAATGGCAGACAACAAAAAAGATAATTAGTGGGAGAGAAAAATTTGAAAGGTATACATACATACATGTTCACACCTGCCAATGAGTTAAAATTACCAAGGGTCACATCACACCTTGACAATGACCAAAGCAGCGGGGCACCCAGAAGTACTTCCAGCCAGGGCTAGGACAGGATCCTGAACCCTGAGCACAGTTGGTGGTGGCACAGACCCCTCCCACCTGTGAGAAGTCGGAGCCTCCTTGGTTTCAGAACCTCCTAAAGATCAGCCAAAGTTTCACAACCCCAAAGATGAGCTCCAGAGGCTGCCCAGTTCTGGACCAGGGTCACTAAGGAGTAGACAAGGTGACAACCCAGGTCCCCTTCATAAGTGGCTCTCTGTGCCCTCCTCTCCAGCCTGCTAAGTGCTGGTCACCTCCTCTCTGCAGACCTATCTGTCTCTGTGACTGCTGCAGCCCCTGCTTCTGGGCCAGCTTGATGGTTTTCCAGTTGAGCCAATGAGGAGGTTCCTTCCCCCCAGCTGTTCAGATCCCCAGCCTGTTTTGTTACCCATCCAATAAAAATATTTTTTATTATGTATACATATTCTGCATGCATGTATGCTTTCAGGCCAGAAGAGGACACCAGATCTCATTTTTAGATGGTTGTAGGCCACCATGTGGTTGCTGGGAATTGAACTCTGGCCTTCTGGAAGAGCAGCCAGTACTCTTATCCTCTGAACCATCTCTCCAGCCCCCCAACTGGGTTTCTTATAAGTGGGTTTCTTCTCAGGCTCAGAGACTCCATGGCTCTCTTTCCCACTCAAGTCCACTGTCCCTCCAGAGCTCAGTCTGGGTCCTTATGCACATAAACTCCAGCTGGGGGCACTCAGAAGCAGATGGTGTCTCAACACAGGCTCCTTTTTCTGCTCCCTGCCTCCAGAAACCAGAGTTCTCCTTCCTCTGCTGGTGGGGTGTCCCCAAGGCTTCTGGTCTTCGTGCTGTGTGGACTCCTCCTGCTCAAGGGCCTGATGCTGTCAGTTCTCTGCGTGGTCCTTTCCTGGAGGAGCTGCCAGGTGAGTGGCTGACTTGAGGTGAGGGTGCTCTGTAGGATCCAGTGAGGACCACTGTAGGTTCAGTTTCCAGTGAGTGTGTATTAAGTACACAGCAAACCAAAGTAAAAGGTGAAATACAAGTTAGTAGTAGGGAGACCAAACCATTGCCAATGCTGGCATTTACAACATCCCCCAAACTGAGGGAGCCCACGGAGGCAGCAGCTGGAATTTCCAAGAGTTCCCAGAAGAGCAGTGTCTGAACGAACCCTCAGGTGAGGCTTCCAAAAACAAACAAATAGAAGACAGATACCATCAAATGTGGGGCTCACAACACCCCACAAAATCCAGCTGGGGAAGTTGAGGCAGCCAGCTTTCTCTCCTCCATCACCTTCCCATGGCTTCTCTGCCCCTGCACTTCCATCTAATAATGTTAACTTCTGCAGATGTTACCTTTGGCTGTCCCCGGGAGCAGGACGTGTTCACTCCTGGCTTGCTTTAGCTATTCCCTTCCCTCCCTGCTACAAGGTTAACAGGGCCAGGCCACTGGTACCCAAACAAGAAGCCTTGGAGGACACTTTGAAACAAACTTGCTTCATTCTGAATCAGACAGGATAGAGTCTCATGTCCATAGGCAGCTCCTCGGGGAGCTCAAACACCACACATGCACATGTACCCCACACACACATACACATGCACACACACCACACACACACACACACACGTATATATATATATACATGCGCGCACACATGCACACACACATACATACATACATACATACATACATAACCAGTGTAGTGTATGTCACAGGTCGTAGATCTGGGGCCACGACTGTCCCAGGGTGTATACCTGGGCAGATGGATGGAATGTTAGTTCTTTCACTCTGCCTATCCCTCAGACAATATCCTCTCAGGAAAAGAGAGGCCCGGCCCTGGTGGGAAGGCTAGGGAGGGAGGAGGAAAGGAGAAGCTGAGACATATAGCAGTCCTGGGCCAGAAGGCAGAATAGAAGGGCTTTGCTTTGTAAATTTCCCCTCCCCTTTCTTCCTCAGGGGCGTGAGTATGCGGCAGAGACAGGGACAATGGAGATTACGGACTATGCCAGCCTTCCTGACATCTCGGAGTCCTTGGGCGCACGTAGCCACATCTCAGGGTATGAGAAGAATGCTTATTCTCTTAACGCTGCGCAGTGACCAGAGCTGCCCAACCGCTGCGTACTACAGCCCTACTGAAGCCATCAGGCAAGCACAGGGAGACAACTGCAGGTCCCCACCTAAAATCACCAGCGAAGACTGTCACTTTAGTATCCAGCACCTGAAGATTCACACCCCCCCAGCACACATCTCCCCCAAGATGACCCAAGTTAATCTGCACTGGGTGTCAGACCCTCAGTGTCCTAACACCTTTCTCCCAAAGATCTCCCCAGAATCCTACACTGGTCTTTCTCTCCCGAGAGAACTCTCTCGGTCTCTCTCCTTGACATCACATGTCCCATGGGCTCTGTTTCCGGAGTGAGCAGCTCACCAGCCCTGTGTGTGTCCACTTGTGCTTACGTTCGGACTCTTAGATTGCCTCTGAGCAGAACACAGTAATGCCATTTCCCCTGGACTGCCTCTCCTCTTGCTCTAGATTCCTTTAAAATTAGAGAAAAATGACTTAAATGATACAATGGGGAATCAAGAAAGGCTGTGATCTGCAGACTACAAATAGAGGAAGCCAAGAAGTTAAAGGAAAAAAGTGGTTTTTAACAGAACCAAAAACTCTCCCAGAGGGCTCATCCAGCGCACATAGGCGCTGACCACCAGGGGGCAGTGTGTGTTGGTTTCTAGAGTGAGGCAATTTCATCTTCACATAGAAAGCCTGGTTGTACAAACTCATGGGAGGTGTGGGTAGATAGAGAAACCCTTTAGGGAACAAAAACAATGTCACATCCATAAACCAAGAAGAAGCCAGAGTGATGTTCGGCGCAGGTGATGCCCAGTACAGCCTGGACACCGGACATTGAGCACGGACATCCACTGTTGGCAGCAACCACAAGGCCCCCACGAAGACTGCACATTTTATTCTCTCTCTCTCTTTTTGATGTGTGGTAAAATAAAATGCAGAAATTTCTTCACAGATATTTCAGCTGATACCACACGGCTGCTATTTATCTGGGTACACACTTTCACTGTGTTTATCCTTCTTAGCCTCGTTCTTTATTTCCACTCCATGTCTTCAAACTGAGGCCATTACTCTCATGTGTTTGATATGTAATCCTGAACTTGTCTGAAATCTTACAAAAAGAGGCATTTTTGTGTGACTGTATTTCTTTTTGAGTTGTGTGTGTGTAGGTGCACACGTGTGTACACATGCACACATGAGTACTTTGCTTATAGAGATCAGAAAAGGGTATCAGATCCCCGGCAGCTGGAGTCACAGGCAGTTGTGAGATGCTGGGAGTGAGTACTGGGAACTGGACTGCAGTCCTCTGTAAGAACAGTGTGTTCTCTTGACCTATGGTGACCACTCCAGCAAACTCTCCTTCAGGATTTATACCCAGAGGAGTTCGTAGGATTTCAGAATATAAACTGCTGATGCCCCGTCTTTGTTTCCTGATCCACTACTGGACAACTAGAGATTACACTTCCTGTTCATCTACAGGAAGCAGGCAGCACCATTTGTGGATTGGTCTTCAGGAAGAAAATGAAGGGATGTTGGGAGCAGGAAGGTCCTTGTGCCCACAGGTCACCAGGGAAAACAGAAATGGTAAGCATGCAGGACTGTTTTTCCAAAGAAGGGTGTATAACCTGCTTTTCCATCCAGAAGGCCCGGAATTGGATGTGATTGACAGCCTGGTGATCTGCGTTATCTGTAGGGACAGGCTGTCTCAAACTCCCACAGCTAGGACCACAGGTGGCTAATGGCCCAAATGCCCTCTATGTTATCAGCACGTCTGAGGACTCTCCAGATCCTCCCCTAGGTGCTTAAGCTAGCACAGTAGCTGATCCTAGAACCCATGTTCCTGAAAGAAATGTCATGTATCCTGAGTCTGCTCTCGATATTCTTCTGCACAGGGGATTGTATAATACCAGGAAATTTTTTTCCAGGTTGTACTGGGTTTAAATATGCTGACAGTGGTATCAACCCCCCAAAATTTGATCATACACAGCTAAATCAGGTTGAACCAAGTTTTCTTTCTTTCTTGTTCACGGGCCACTTTACTGCCAACAGAGACACGTGAGAGGCCCCAACAGTAGGAGGGACCTCAGGGGGTTTCTGCTAAATGGTCGTGTTGTCAAACTGCCTTCATGTTTATGTGTATAGATTTGTGCTGCTCTTAACCATGGTCAGGGTCAACTTTTTGCTGTGGACAGTAGTTAATGCTGAGATTCATAACTGGTCAAAGGGCTGAGAACAAGAGAGGAAGTGACTGCTGAGCCCTAATGGAAAATCTCTATTACTCCTTTATCCTAAGCCTCAGAAAGCATCATGGGAGAGGGAGCAGCAAAAAAGGTAAGAGATGGGGCTGGGGAAGAGTGCTGTGGATGCTGCCATCAGGACAGGACAAGGCAGTTGCACAGAGCCCATGGCAGCAATGCTTACCTTCACAATATCCAACTAGTCAACGTTCTGGCATGGGGAGGGGAGGGGACTCACAAGGCTCCGCCCCTTACTGAGAAGCCATTTTCAGTTGCTGGCTGCTTGGGGAGAGAGAATCAGCTATGCACACAGGGGCCAGACTAATTGGACTCAGTGGCTCATAATAAAAAATAGAAGAGGATACTTGTCAGGGTCACCATGCGAAGAGACCCACAGGGAGAATTGGATCTCATGGAAAATGGCTGGGCCATTGGCAAAGCCAACCTGAGTGAGCATTGGAGAGGCAAAGCCCCGAAGACTACATGCCCTGAGGACTTCATGTTGTTACTGAACATAGCTCTGCTGCCTTCGTGGTCACTACATCCCTAGCATTCTATGGGCTGTACGAAAACTCCCAAGGTTTCTAGCCCTTCAGTGGCCACTGGTACTGGTACTTACAATAATAGTGATTGACTTTCTAAAATCTTTTTTATTTTCTTTTTTTCTTTCTTTCTTCATTTATTTATTAAAGAGTTCTGTCTCTTCCCCGCCACCGCCTCCCATTTCCCTCCCCCTCCCCCAATTAGGTCCCCCTCTCTCTAAGCATTGCTGCTGGGACAGATTAATGATTCAATCACCACCAGGTCCCTTACAAAGAATTTAGACATGTAGAATTGTTAGTAAGGTTATTAAGGAGTTTTTGTTAATGGCTTTGAAATAGAAAGTCTTCGGGAACAATATCATGTTTATAAAGGCATACTTTTTAATAGTTGAGCGAGGGACTCTTTGGGGTTAGGGGACAGCAACAATGGCCGCCTGGCTAGTACAGACTGATATACCTCTCTTGCTAGACCGGGTTGGTAATCAAAGGCGATGATTAATTCCTTGTACCTATTTCTGCCCTTGCTTCCTGTTATGATTTAGTGAAAATCTGCTGAGGAGTGAGTATGCACTCTGTGGACTTGAATAGAAGTGCCTG
>NC_022028.1:2091022-2098059 GCF_000317375.1 Microtus ochrogaster | reverse complement strand
TCTATAACAAGTTTCTTGGACTTGAATGTATGTGGTTCTTGGGAATAATTTGTTTTTCACCCATAGTATGTACAATGTAAATCATATAAGGGATATGGAAAACATGCTGGGTTTTTTTTGCTTGTATTCATTGTAATCATTCACTGAAAAGATAGAATGTAACTACATTGTAATTTTTATATTGCTTGAAAGATTCTCCTGGGGTATATAAGCTGTAAGTGAAAAATAAAGTGAGTTAAAAAGAAGACATCAGGAAAAAGAAGGGAAGCATCAGGCTAGAACAGAGCAGGTAAAGGACAGGTAGAGCCAGCAACAGAAAGAATAGTAGAGAAAAGGAGCCTTTATCCCTCAGAAAAGAAGTCTGTGTGCTTTCTTGCCGACTCTGCATCTGGTTCCCAGTCTGTCTGATCTGCAGAAGGCTGGGCCCTCTGCAGACACGGAATTGAAAGGGGTGTGTGTGTGAGGAAGGCTTGAGGGTGTTTGGAGGAGGGAGTGAATCTGATTAAAATACATTCTATGCATGTATATGTGAAATTATTGAAGAATAAATAAGAATTAATAAAAGAGAAGTGGTCATGAGATCAAATACAACTATGTGATGCAGAAGGCAAGAGATATATGATTCTCTATTCCTGTGCATTCTTGGGAAGGTTCGTGTACAAATAGCATGTAAGTCTAAACACAAGTGTGTTGATGTCAGCACAGTTGGGTTTGAATTGTATATGGCTGAAAACACACCATTCTTGATTAGTTAAAACAGTTACTGGAAATTTTGTTACCTGGGAAATCAAGGTCCCTTCTT
This sequence comes from Microtus ochrogaster, assembly GCF_000317375.1. Taxonomy (NCBI): domain Eukaryota; kingdom Metazoa; phylum Chordata; class Mammalia; order Rodentia; family Cricetidae; genus Microtus; species Microtus ochrogaster. The sequence continues at coordinate 2,097,257 of NC_022028.1, read as the reverse complement.
GAGGTCAATAGTTTCACTAATAAAAGATTTTAAGAGAGCTGGAGAGTTGGCTTGGTGGTTAGAAGTGCTTGCTTCTCCCAGAGGACCTGGGTTCAGTTCCAGGCACCCACGTTGGGTAGATCACAAGTAACTCCAGCACAAGTAACTAATCCAGAATGAGATACTCTCTTCTGGATTCAGCAGACCCTGGAACACACATACACACACACACACACACACACAGCGCTCATTAGTTTTTGTCAACTTGACACAAACTAGAGTCACACTGGAAGAGGAAGTCTCAGCCGAGGAATTGCCTCCATCAGATTAGCTTGTGGATAAGTTTGTGGCATTTTTGTAAAACCGATGGCTGATGTGGAAAGGTCCAGCCCACTCTGAAAAGCGCCAGCCCTGGGAAGATGGTCCTGAGCTATACAAGAACACAAACTGAGCAGGGCATAGGGAGCAACCCAGTAACCAGCACTTGTAAGCATTGGGGTGTGGATGGAAAGGGATCCTGGCAGTTGGGGGCCAGGGAATGCTGAGTGTTACAGTTCGGTTGGAGGAGTATTCTGGCAATCGGAGGCCAGGGAACACTGTTACAGCTCAGATGAAAAAATATCCTGGCGGTCAGAAGTCAGGGAATAACACAGGTCACAGAAAGCATAGCAGCTTACAGCCCTGCTCTTGAGAAATCTTTCCCCAAGGTAACAGCTCTACTCCCGTAGGAGAGGGTTTCCCCAGTGAAGTTGTTACACTCAGGAGCCCCAGAGTGTAACAAATGCTCTGCTAGAGGAAGGCTTCCCCAGCCAAAGTGTTACAGCCTCTTGCTCCCCTCTGTCCTTGCTCCTGCTCCTACTGGAGTGGCGAAACGTCTTCACCCAAACCTCTTTCAAGAGATTTATTAGGAGGGAAGAGTCCAGGAGAGTGGCTGCCTCTTCCAGGGTGGAAGAAGAGCCGCTACAAACTGAACAGCACGGGGCTTATATAGGGCTTTTTAGGGATGGAGTTTTCCCAGGGAGAAGAGAGATTGGTTATTTTTCCCTGCTCAGGGATTGGTTAGTTTAGTTGGTCAGGGACAAAGATGGCTGATGACCCGCCAGGGTCAAACTATGTTTCTTTTGCTGGTCGTTTTTTTAGCTTTTTGGCTCTAATTTTGGGGCCATGGCATGTTTCTTTCACTGGCGCTAATTCTAGGGCCAAAGTATGTTTCTTTGGCACTGGTTTCAGAGTCAGGGTCCATTTCTTTGGTTCTGGGTTTAGGACTAAAGTATTTCTTCCACTGGCTTGGATCTCAGAGCTAGGGTGGGTTTCTTTCACTGGCTTTGGTTTCAGAGCCAGGATGGGTTGCTTTGGTTGGCCTCTGTCCCCTACAGCAGTCCTCTGTGGTCTCTGTTTCAGTTCCTGTTTTGGCTCCCTTGATAGAGGACTGTAAGCTGTAAGCCAAATCAATCATCTCCTCCCCGTGTTCTTTTTGATCACGCTGTGTATTGCAGTAATAAACAGAAAACTAGGGCAGTTCTCTTTCAGAATTTTTAGACCAAGAACTAAGAATGTTTCTGGAAATACTGCTTTTGGGTCTCTCCCCCAAGCCTGCCCAGTCAATGCCTAACCTTCTGCTCTCATCAAAACTGCCAAAGACTAGGTCAGATTTATACATATAACACAGAAACACAGAGAATACCAATAGGATGAAGATGGGTTGGACAAAAATTCGCAGCCATTTAGATGCTAAGAGGCAACATTTAGTTAAAGTACTCACTTATGTAGTGTGAATGCACATAAGACTGTGCAGGCATGAGGGTGTACAGACATGTGTGTGGAAGCATGAGAGTGTGCAGGTATGTGTGTGGAGGGCAGGGTCAATGTCAGGTATCTTCCTTGGTCACTTCCATTTTATTGTTTTTAAGATGTGTGTGTATACATTTGAGTGTGTGTATATGTACATGTGTGTGTGCCCGTGTATATATGTATGTGAGTGTATGTATGTGTGTGTTATGGGTGTGTGTGTATAAACGTGTGTGTTGTGTGCGTGTGTATATATGTGTGTGCATGTGTGTAGGTGTGAGGGTGTGTATGGGGGTTTGTGTGAGCGTGTGTACTGTGAGTGTGTGCATGGATGTGTGTGTTTGTGTGCGTGGGCATGTGTGTGTTCTGATACTCAAAGAGGCCAGAAGAGGGCATGGGATTCCCTGGAGCCAGAGTTACAGCAGTTGCGAGCTGCCTGGTGAGTCCTCTGCTGTGCTCCTCGACTGCAGCACCGTCTCTCCAGACCACCGCCGTATTTCTGGAGACAGAGTCTCTCTCCTAACCTGGAGCTCATTCGGCTAGAATGGTTGGCCAGCAAGCCCCGGACATCCGCCCTTCTCTGCCTACCCTGTACTGCAATTACAGGTCTGCACCTCTGTACCCGGCTTGTTACATGCACACTGGGATCTGAACTCAGGACTTTACCCACCAAGCCATCTCTTCCCTGCCCTACTACAGCCTTTGCCTATGTTATCTTGGTATCTTGATCTCAAAATTAACTTAACACTTACCACCACCATTTTGAAACTTGTATTAACATCTTAATACCTAAAAGTTATCTTCCTTTGAGTTTTTGAACATAGTATGACACATCAGCACACTGTCAGTGCTCCTGTTGGGAAGCCCAACGCTGGCAAGGTTTTCCCTCCACTCATCTAGTTTACCTCTTTGAAACATTTTTATAATTTTTCTTTGAAAATGATACTATAATGTCTTAATGTGAAGTATATAATTACTCGTTCTATTTGGATCTCAGAACATGTCCAATCTGAAGTCTTATATGTTACTTTAATTTTAAGAATTCTAAGTATTATTTTTGAAATATTTCTATTTACTATTCAAGTTTTCTTCCAGGACTTCCTTGAGGAGACATTAATATTTCTGTTTCTAGTTTCCTTGTCTCTTAAGTTTTCTTTTAAAAATATGTCTTTTATATTTATTTTGTGTGTGAGAGCAAAGCAAATGTGTTATGTGGATGCAGTACCTGTAGGGACCAGAAGAGGGCATCTTATCATTGGGGACTGGAGTTACAGATGGTTGTTACTGGCCATGTGGGTTCAGGAAATTGAACCCAGGAGGTCCACCTAAAGGTCAGCCAGTGCTTTTAGCTGCCAAGCCAGCTCTCCAGCCCCACATAGTGATATTCTATCGCTCTCTCTTTTTCACTTTATCCTTCCCTAGTGACTGCAGATCACTCCTTGGTACCCTCTCCTGAGCAGTCTCCTGCTTGCTCAGTAAATCCTTAGTTCAACAACTTTCCCTTTCATAATCAAATATCTAATCTGTTCTTCGTCATTATTATTTACTCCAGCCAGTGAAGTGGCTGAGCAGCTAAAGGCACTTTCTGCTGGGCTTGACCGCCTGAGCTCCATTACTAGGATGGATAACCCCACCCCCCATACACAGAGAAATAGGTATAGAGGGAGGAAAAAAGGGAGGGAGAGCCTATGTTAGTGTAAGAAAAAATAAATATACATACAAAATTTAAATTTGCTCTCTGCCAGCCAACAGCTGGCCCCATTGCCTAGGACAACATGCATGCAGCTTATTGAACGTGGAAAGGTCCAGCTGGTGCCTGCATGGAGCCTTCACCTCTACATTCATGTCTCTTTGGCCCAGGAAGGTGCTCTGCAGTCTACCCAAAGAGAAACATGGACACCAACTGAGTCACAAAACCTTTAACCAACAATCTTTCCAGCCTGCAAGATATGCCAGGGCAATGGTTGTATGGAACTTGTGGGCCAATCAGTGTCTGGTTTAAATTGAGGCCCAAGCCAGGAGAGGGAGTCCATGCCCAACACTGTTTGGATGGCCAGGAATTGGAGACAGGACATCCCAGAGACCTAGGATAGAACCAAACACAATTGATAAAACAAAAACACCTACAGACAATAATACAAAGCAATGAGATCACTCCTAATGGGATTCTGCTGTACTTGTAGATTGGTGCTCTCTGTCCAGCCATCATAGGGTGGCTGTCAGCTTGGTATTTTTGTGGGACTCCTAACTGTGGGAGCAGGTTATCTCTGACTCTTTGGCCTGCTCCTGGGACTCTTCCTCCTGTTCGGGTGCCTCGCTCAGCTTCAGTCTGAGGGCACTCGCCTTGTATTATTAGGCCTCGTTTTGTTGTGTTTGGTTGTTATCTCCTGGAGTCTGCTATTTTTTGATGGGAGATGCAAAAGGAGTGGATTTGGGGAAGAGGGGAGGTATGGGGGAGCTGGGAGAAGTGTAGGGAGGGGAAACTGGTTGGAATATATTATATGAGAGAAGAATCTATTTTCAATAAAAATATATAAGTAACAATTATATTAAAATGTGTATGTTAAAAATTAGGGAGGGGAAACAAAAAGGACAGTAGTTCCAGAATGTTCAGTGCAGTCTTCACCTCCTTGGCTCTGCACATGTGTTGGGCACAGACATACATGCAGGTAAAGCACCATGCACATAAAATAAAAACCCAAACCACCAATCAATTGACAAATGTTTTATGATGTTCCTCGTCTCTCAGCATAAGCTTGGGTTTTTGTTTTGGTTTGTTTTGGTATTTTGGTGTTTTTGAGACATGGTCTCCGCATAAACCTGACTGTCCTAGAACTATCTATGTAGACCAGGCTGGCCTCAAACTCACAGATATCTACCTTTCTTTACTTCTTCAATTGTGAATTAATCTATCCACCACCATGCCTGGCTGAATAAGCTTAATATCTTCATTTTAATTTTGACTTTATGACTTTTCATCTCCTATAGCAGAATAACTGTTCTATTTATTTCTCTGTTATTTCAAGTTATTCTTTTTACAGCATTTGGCAGCCTTTCTCATCTTATTTTTCCTCCTCTCTTTTAGAACTCACTGCTTAAGATCACCCAAGTGCAAACAGAGGTGAGAATCTTACCAAGGAAGCCCAAATGCATAGACCTATTCAACACGTCATAAAGTCACCCACATCAGAGATTAACAAAAGCCAAGAGAATATCTTGAATTATTTGGAAGAAATTTTCATCTCCTTCTTACACTTTAGGCTATACAAAATCATAATGGGAATTAAAGATATAAATGTTAAGTAAGAAGATATTTAAAAGCAAAACAAATGTATGTATGTTGAAGTGGAGATAGGAGTCATAGAGAAAAAAAGGTCAGAGAATTAAAATTCCAAAGATAGGCATGATGGCACAAACCTGGAATTCCAGCCCATGGGAAGCAGAGAGAGGAAGATGAATAATTCAAGATTACCAAGATCGAGGTACACAGCCAGTCTGAGGTCAGCTTGTGGCTGCATGAGAGACCTGCCTAAAAATATCCAAAACAAACCTAGATTTTCTGTGTTTCAAGACTCCATGAGGAAAAGAAAAGAAAAAAGGGGTTGAGGACAAAGCGTGGAAGAGAGAGAGAGAGAGAGGGAGGGAGAGAGAGAGAGAGAGAGAGAGAGAGAGAGAGAGAGAGAGAGAGAGAGATATTAGGCAGCAATAACCTAACTCCTTCCCAATAGCAGTCACTTCAGGTAACAGGCCATCACTGAGGAAAGGCAGGGCAGAAACTCGAGGCAGGAACCTGGAGGCAGGAGCTGATGCAGAGGCCATGGAGGGTGCTGCTTAGTGTCTTGCTCCATGAGTCTTGCTCAGCCTGCTCTCTTACAGTATCCAGGACCACCTGCCCAAGATTGGCACTGCTCACAGTGAGATGGGTCCTCCCACAGCAACCATCAATTAAGGAAATGCACCACAGGCTTGCCTACAGTTCAGCCTGTTGTGTGGGGGCGGGGATATCCACCAATGAGGCTCTCTCTTCCCAAATGACTCTGACCTGTGTCAAGGTGACAGACAGTAGGCCACACCTCCTAAAAGTTCTGTCACTTCTCAGTATACACAGGCAGGTGGCCAAGTCTTTAACACATGAACCTTGAGGAGACTGTCATGGTTTTAAGAGACAGACCCTTGAAGATGCGTCTTGGGGTTTTGGTTTGGTGGGCGTGGTGGTGTGTCTGTACAGCTTCTTCAGCTGAAATCCACACCAGAGGCATTGGCAGGGCAGGTTTGAGAGCTCTGAGGAGGACAGAGAGCACTCATGTCTGTTTTGTGGGTCCTGGGGCAGAGCTGAACTGCTCTGGGGTCCACACAGGCAAGACAGAGTTGATACAAAAGATGAGGCAGGTGCTTGTCAAATTCTGGGGATTCCTCATGGACGGAGGAGTTCCCATGTGTAGGATGGGAAGGCCATGGGTGGAGGAGC